>NC_091633.1:69114895-69415375 GCF_027580195.1 Bos mutus
TTGGTATCTCTAATTTTCTTGAACAGATCTCTTAGGCTTTCCCATTCTATTTTTTCCTCTATTTCTTTGTATTGATCACTGAGGAAGGCTTTCTAATCTCTCCTTGCTATTCTTTGGAACTCTGCATTCAAATGTATATATCTTTCCTTTTCTCCTTTGCCTTTCACTTCTCTTCTTTTCACAGCTATTTCTAAGTCCTCCTCAGACAGCCATTTTGCCTTTTTGCCTTTCTTTTTCTTGGGTATGGTCTTGATCACCTCCACCTGTACAATGTCACGAACCCCCATCCATAGTTCTTCAGGCACTCTATCAGATCTGATCCCTTGAATCTATTTGTTACTTTCACTGTATAATCGTAAGGGATTTGATGTAGGTCATACCTGAAAGGTCTTGTGGTTTTCCCTACTCTCTTTAAGTTTGAATTTTGCAATAAGGAGTTCATGATCTGAGCCACAGTCAGCTCCCAGACTTGTTTTTGCTGACTGTATAGAGCTTCTCCATCTTTGGCTGCAAAGAATATAATCAATCTAATTTCGGTGTTGACCATCTGGTGATGTCCATGTGTAGAGTCTTCTCTTGTGTTGTTGGAAGAGGGTGTTTGCTATGACCAGTGCATTCTCTTCGCAAAACTCTATTAGCCTTTGCCCTGCTTCATTCCATATTCCAAGGCCAAATTTGCCTGTTACTCCAGGTGTTTCTTGACTTCCTACTTTTGCATTCCAGTCCCCTATAATGAAAAGGACATCTTTTTTGGGTGTTAGTTCTAGGTCTCGTAGGTCTTCATAGAACTGTTCAACTTCAGCATCTTCAGCATTACTGGTCAGGGCATAGACTTGGATCACCATGATATTGAATGGTTTGCCTTGGAAACGAACAGAGATTGCAAACTGTCATTTTTGAGACTGCATCCAAGTACTGCATTTTGGATTATTCTGTTGACTATGATGGCTACTCCATTTCTTCTAAGTGATTTTTGCCCACAGTAGTAGGTATAATGGTCATCTGAGTTAAATTAATCCATTCCAGTCCATTTTAGTTCACTGATTCCTAAAATGTCCATGTTCCCTCTTGTCATCTCCTGTTTGACCACTTTCAATTTGCCTTGATTCATGTACCTAAGATTCTAGGTTTCTATGCAGTATTGCTCTTTACAGCATCGGACTTTATTTCCATCACCAGTCACATCCACAACTGGGTGGTGTTGTTGGTGGTGGTTTTTTTTTTTTTTTTTTGGCTTTGGCTCTGTTTCATCTTTCTTTCTGGAGGTATTTCTCCACTGATCTCCCGTAACATATTGGGCACCTACTGACCTGGGGAGTTCATCTTTCAGTGTCCTATCTTTTTGCCTGTTCATAGTGTTCATGGGGCTCTCAAGGCAAGAATACTGAAGTGGTTTGCCATTCCCTTCTCCAGTGGACCACGCTTTGTCAGAACTCTCCAGCATGATCCATCCGTCTTGGGTGGCCCTACATGGCATGGCTCATAGTTTCATTAAGTTAGACAAACCTATGGTCCAGGTTATCAGATGGTTTAGTTTTCTGTGATTGTGGTTTTCAGTCTGTCTGCCCTCTGATGGAGAAGGATAAGAGGCTTATGAAAGCTTCCTGATGGGAGAGACTGACTGAATCTGCCATAAGTGTACATATGAGCCTCCCTCTTGAGCCTCCCTCCGCAGCGCCCCCCCAAGCCCTCAAAGTCATCTCAGAGCACCGACCTGAGTTCCCTGCACTATACAGCTGCTTCCTGCCCACCATCTGTTTCATGGTGGGGGCTTCCCTGGTGGCTCAGACAGTAAAGTGTCTGCCTGCAATGCGGGAGATCTGGGTTCGATTCCTGGGTCAGGAAGATCCCCTGGAGAAGGAAATGGCAATCCACTCCAGCACTCTTGCCTGGAAAATCCCATGGACGGAGGAGCCTGATAGGCTACAGTCCATGGGGTCGCAAAGAGTCAGACACGACTGAGTGACTTCACTTTCACTTTCAGTGTATACATGTCAATGCTACCCTCTCAAGTTGTTTCACCCTCTCCTCCCCACACTGTGTCCACAAGTCAGTTCTCTAAATGCATATCTCTATTGCTACCCTGCATGTAGATTCATCAGTACCATTTTTTGATTCCATACATATGCATTAATACAATATTTGTTCTTCTCTAATTCACTTCACTGTGTAACAGGCTCTAGGTTCATCCACCTCATCTGTTTCAAATTCAAATTCATTCCTTTTCATGGGTGAGTGTATACGTATATATACACACAGGCTTCCCAGGTGGTGCTAGTGATCCATTGGCCAAAGAAGGAGACATGGGTTCGATCCCTGGGTGGGGAAGACCACCTGGAGGAAGAAATGGCATGCCACTGCAGTATTCTTGCCAGGAGAATCCCATGGATAGAGGAGCCTGGTGGGCTATGGTCCATGGGGTCAGAAAGAGAGTCTGAACAGCTGCATAGGTACCACAATTTCTTTATCCATGCATCTGCAGATGGACATCTAGGTTGCTTCTATGTCCTGACTATTGCAAATAGCCTCTGCACTTTTAAGACTTGTCCTTATTCTCTGTTCAGCTCCTAGAATCTGAGAGCCAGCCAAAACCTAGAGCCTGCACATCCAGAAAGGAAGGTTGCACAATTTTTCTGTATGAGTGATTAACCTCAGTTATGAAATATTCCGCACATTTTCCATTAAGAAACAAGGAAAATGTTGAAAGTATGTTTCAATTAGATTATAAGAAACAACTTTTACAATGTTTTTAGCAGCACATAATGAGTACTATAATATACAATTTTAATGAGTCTATTTGATTGTCACAGTAGCTCTTCAGGAAGACAATATTGTTATCCTCAAAATAATCTGAAAACAGGGGTCAGGATTCTCCTGACAAACAACAGATGCTAGTTAAAACCTAAAAGAAATGAAATCCTGATATTTCTAAGTGTTATGTTCTGTTTTTGACTTACATATAAATGAAAATTCTTTGTAAACTTTAAAGTGCTATAAATCATCAATGTCTAAATCTCTTTTCAGCTTTCAAAAACAAAACAAAATAGCCCTCTGATCTTCAGCGTTCTTCAAGATATTGCAACATTACTTCTGTCCCTTTATGGCCAAGCTTTGTGAAAAATCTCCACTTCACTTTACATTTCTCTGTACTCTGTATTCTAAAAGTATTAAGTTCTAGCAAGTTCAGTCAGTTCAGTTCAGTTCAGTCACTCAGTCGTGTCCGACTCTCTGCGATCCCATGAATTGCAGCACACCAGGCCTCCCTGTCCATCACCAACTCCCGGAGTTCACCCAAACCCATGTCCATCGAGTTGGTGATGCCATCCAGCCATCTCATCCTGTCATCCCCTTCTCCTCCTGCCCCCAATCCCCCCAGCATCAGAGTCTTTTCCAAAGAGTCAACTCTTCGCATGAGGTGGCCAAAGTACTGGAGTTTCAGCTTTAGCATCAGTCCTACCAATGAACACCCAGGACTGATCGCCTTTAGGATGGACTGATTGGATTTCCTTGCAGTCCAAGGGACTCCAAGACTCAAGAGTCTTCTCCAACACTACAGTTCAAAAGCATCAATTCTTCGATGCTCAGCTTTCAGTGCTCTCCAAAGTTCCCAGTCCTCTCTGAAGCTGCTAAATTCTGTTTGGCTGCACGTGATTCTTATAAACAGCCACGGCCGACTCTGGTTCACTTAAGAGGTCTCCATTCCTGGTCTTTATTCTTGGCCACATCCTGAACAATTTCAACAGAGTTTCAAACATACTTCTCAGAACTTCCTTTCTTGACTCTCCCAGCACTTATTTGCTAACTGTATCATTCTCTTATTGTCTTATCCTTTATACTTGATGTACAGACTTGTCTTTTCAGATATGTCTTCTTTCTACCATGTTCTTACCTCCTTATGCCAAGACAGTATCCTCAGACTATGTCAGGCAACATTCTTCCCAATCCCACCATGGAAGACTCTATGAGCACTGTAGCCCCACTCCCAGAGTGTGGTAGCCCCCATGCCCCCCCCTTCACTCTCTTCTGCTTTGGGGATACATCTCTGACTGAGCTAATCTCCACTTTTCAGTCCTTATCTTCCCTCAGCTGTAAATTAGATAATGTTGGCACTCCCTACTTCTTTAATGTGTCACTTTCCTGTTTCTCTAGCGCCACCCTCCCAGTTGTGCCCTGGGAATCCATCTCAATCTCTTCTGTAGATATAGTACATCTCCAACTCCTGTAAAATACTGGCATTACTTTGGATTTCTTCTCAGCCCACTAACTACCCCCATCCTTGATTTGCACACATAATAAATGGGAGTTTCTGCTGATTCACAATGTCTGGTCTACCTTCAAAGATTAGGGGGAAGATGGATGTCCAGGCATCAGTAATTTTTAAAAGCTTCCCAGTAACCATATGTGCAGCCAGGATTGACAACCTTGGGTCTAAATAGTTAGCAAGTCCCAGTGAAGCTGCTTAAAAAACACTGGGGACCGCATTCCCTCTTATCTTCCCCTGTTACTTGTGTGTTAGTTGCTCAGTCATGTCCAACTCTTTGCAACCCCATGGACTACAGCTTGCCAAGTACAGCTTGTCCATGAAATTCATGGACAGAGTGGGTTGCCATTCCCTTCTCCAGGGAATCTTCCTGACCCAGACATTGAACCCAGATCTCCTGCAGTGCAGGCAGATTCTTTACCATCTGAGCCACCAGGGAAGAACAATTTTCGCCTACCACTGCAGTTTTATTTGGGTATTTACCACGTGGGTGACCACAATATCCTCCTAACTCATCTCTCTTTCTCAAACCACTCTTCTTCACAAGACCTTCAAAGTGAGCTTTCTACAATATGGAAGCTTGTTTTGTTACTCCTTTGACAACTGAATGTCCATCAATATCTCTCTGGTCTAGCTCATCATTGGACAAAAGACTCTGTCCAGGTACTCCTTGTGATAAGTTTACCACAAGCTCATGAGTCCATAAGCCTCTGTGTGGGCCACTTACCCTGCCCAAAACTAAATGTCTTCCTCATCTTTTTTTTTTTTTTTTTTTTTTTTTGTGGCCTGGTTTTATTCTCATTCAGGCATAAACTTTTTGTCTTTTTAGAAGTATAGCAGTTAAATGATGAAATTATTTCAACAAATATTTGGTGAACACCTACTAGGAGCAAGCTCTTTCCTGGTTCTGCCTTCCATAAAAGGGAAGCTTCTCCAAAGTACTCCTGGCTATATTTTCATCTCTGTGATAACTGTTATTAATAATGAAAGTAAAATGTTTTATAGATTATGAGGTGCTTATTTGATCATCAAAACTGTCTTGTAAGAGAAGAAATGAAAGGGATGTTCAAGGGTGTTTACAAGGCTGACCACTTGTTTCCTATATGTTTAAAAAAATGAGTATTTGGTGCATAACACTGTGTACACTGTCACTATTTATCTGGCATCCTTGAGAATAGAGATAAGAGTATTTTTTTAAAAAAACAAGATGAAAATTTATTTCTCTGTAATACTGACATCCTGATGTGCATGCATGCTCCCTTCTGAGCAGTTCTCTGGTGACTCAGTGAGTAAAAGTCTGCCTGCAATGCAGGAGACACGGGTTCGATCCCTGAGTTGGGAAGATCCCCTGGAGAAGGAAATGGTAACCCACTCCAGTGTTCTTGCCTAGAGAATCCCTTGGAGACAGAGTCTGGTGGGCTACAGTCCATAGGGACTCTTTAAGTTAAATAATAATAATAATCCACTCTCTTATTCTTAAGGAAATTGTAAAGTGACTTGAATGCAGACATTTAAGAGTAAAAACCTAGACATTTTCTTCACAGTGTGGTTTTCTTTTGTTTTAGCCAATGTGCTATTCTTCAGTACAGTTCAGTTCAGTTCAGTCACTCAGTCGTGTCCGACTCTTTGCGGCCCCATGAATCGCAGCACGCCAGGCCTCCCTGTCCATCACCAACTCCTGGAGTTCACTCAGACTCACGTCTATCGAGTCAGTGATATCATCCAGCCATCTCATCCTCTGTCATCCCCTTCTCCTCCTGCCCCCAACCCCTCCCAGCATCAGAGTCTTTTCCAATGAGTCAGCTCTTCGCATGAGGTGGCCATGCGAAGAGTTTAGCAAATGAATCAAAGTTAGTTTTACACAGCACAACTTTGATGTGCAAAGAAAAAAAAATCATTTCTGTACTTTTTCATGATTCGTGTAATATTCCTTAGGAGCACCATGATTGACATGATACTCATGTTTTCTCAGGCTGTTCTCTTGAAGCAGTGCTCTCAAGTAAGTTAGAGGTTTTAGATTCATGCCCAGTCTTTGAGGGTTCCTCCTCTTTCGCTGCTGCTGCTCTGAAGATGACACCAGTTGGAGGAGACCTGCAGTGATGGGGGGGGGGGGGGGGGGGTGCGGCGCCTATGTGTGCTGTCCACCAGCTCTTAGAATTTGTCTCCAGGCAATGAATCTGGTCTTTCATGTCAACACGTTCAGGCTCAGAACTCTACCCTGCTGGCCTGGCCCCACTGAAACTGCTTTTGATGTCTCAGTTTTGGGTACTTGGCATGCTATGTAATCCTGTGTTTTGGCTATCTACCCAACAGACTTAGGAAGGGGCTCATCTCATCACTGGCAGCCATGGTCCTCATGACAAGCCCGTTGGCCTCTACTCTGCATTAATCTGCATCTGGGAATGTTGGGACTATGAGAGGTCTTTTGGGCCTTGCAAGAGGCAAACAAGAATGGAACATTTGCTTGTGCCTTCTCTTGACCTAAACATGTTGCCCATTTGAATCTGCTTCCACTCACCTGTGTTAGGAAAAAGTTATCCCATGAAGCAGTGTCCTCCAGAGTTCCAAAGTGTCCTCTGCTTTTAGCTTTTCCTTTAGGCTGTCTCACTGGCCCTCTCAGGGTTGAAAGCTTTGGGGAAGAGGGTCAGGATGCTCACAGCTCACCACTTGTTTCCTACATATTTTCTTCTAGCCCTTCCTGCACTCTCCAACAGCATGAAGGAATGGGCTTTCCCTTCTTTCCATGTGGCAGATTTCCTCAGGAGAAATCTCTGTTTATAGTAAGGACCACCCATTTTGCTTGTCAGAGGCAGAATATTCTTTGTTTGCATTTCTGCTATAACTATCCTCATGAGTCCAAAATAAGTGAATGCCTCTCACAGAATAGGTGGAAACTCCTATTAACAGACAGGCAATATAGAAAAGAGTAGAAATAAATAGTAAAAAAATATTAACCCTCAGGAAAATAACAAAGTTGGATGAATATGACTACTTGACTTCAAGACTATAAAGCTACAGTAATCAAGATGAAAGGATAAGACAAATAGATCAATGGAACAGAATACAGAGCCCCCAAAATAGACATATGTAAACACAGTCAACTAATCTTTGGCAAAAGAGCAAAGGCAATACGATGGATAGTCTTTTCAATGAATGGTGGAGGGACACTGGGCTTCCACATGCAAAAAAAAAAAAAAAGAATCTGTACAAGGATCTTAGGCCTTTTAAAAAATTAAGTCAACATAGGTCATGGACCTGAATTCAAAATGCTGAAACACAAAACTCCTAGACGCTGGAGAAAATTTAGTTGACTCTGGGTTTGGTGATAACTTTTTAGATACAACACCAAAGGCAGGATCCCAGAAAGATGGAATTAAAATGCTGGCCTTTATTAAAATTAAATTTTTCTACTCAGCAAAAGATACTGCCAAGAGAAAGAAAAGACTAGACATAGACTCGGAGAATATTTTTGCAAAAGACATATCTGATAAAGGCCTATTATTCAGAATATACAAAGAACTCTTAAGCTCAACTTTAACAAACAACCTGCTTAAAAATCAACAAAAGACCTTTAAAAACACTCACAAAGAAAATATACAGGTGGAAAGTAAGCATATGAAGATATTCACATCATATTCATCATAGAAATGCAAACTAAAATGACATAGAACCATATATCTATTAGAATGGTTAAAACTTGGAACGCTGACAACATCATATGCTAGCAAAGATATGGAGCAACAGGAACTCTCATTCATTGATTGCTGGTGGAAAAGCAAAATGGTACAACCACTTTGGAAGACAGCTTGGCACTTTCTTACAAAACTAAATATAGTCTTACCATAAGATCTAGGAATCATACTCCCTAAAATTAACCCAAAGGAGTTGGAAATTTCTGTCTACATAAAAACCTGTACCCTGGTTCTTATAGAAATTTATCGGTAACTGCCAAAACTTCAAAACAACCAAGATGTCCTTCAGTAGGTGGGTATATAAACTGCAATATCTAGACAATGGAATACTATTCAATGCTGAAAAGAAATGAGCTCTCAAGCAACCAATAGACATGGAGAAACATTATATGCATATCACTAAGTAAAAGAAGCAAATCTGAAAAGGCTACATATGGAATATACGGAAGGCTACATATGGAATCATACTATATGATTCCAACTATATGACATATTGTAAAAGGCAAAACTATAGAGACAGTAACAAGCTCAGTGGTTTCCTGGGTTTAGGCAGGGAGTATGGGGAAAAGGATGGGTAGGAAAAGTATATTTTTTAGGCAGAGAATCTACTCTGTATGATATAATAATGGTGGACACATGTTACTATCAGTTCAGTTCATTCACTCTTTGCGACCCCATGTTACTATACATTTATCTAAACTCATTTGTCCTTTTACACAGTTCATGAGGTTCTCATGGCAAGTATACTGGGGCAGTTTGCCATTCCCTCCAGAGCTGGCTTAAAACTAAATATTAAAAACAAAACAAAAACAAAAACCTAAGATCATGGCATCTGGCCCCATTACTTCATGGCAAATAGATGGGGAAAAGGTGGAAGTAGTGACAGATTTCCTCTTCTTAGGCTCTAAAATCACTGCAGCTAGGACTACAGCCATGAAATCAGAAACCATTTGTTTCTTAGCAGGTCTATGACAAACCTAGAGATAGGTTTAACACATTTATACATGTTAGACACTACTCTGCCAACAAAAGTCCATATAGTCAAGGCAATGGTCTTCCCAGTGATCACATATGGTTGTGAGAGCTGGACTGTGAAGAAGGTGGAGCACCAAAAAATTGATACCTTTGAACTATGATGCTGGAGAAGACTCCTGAGAGTCCCTTGGACAGCAAGGAGATCAAACCCATCATCTTAAGGGAAATCAACCCTGAATACTCATTGGAAGGACTGATGCTGAAACTCCAGTATCTTGGTCATCTGATGCGAACAGCTGACTCATTGGAAAAGTCCCTGATGTTGGGAAAGATTAAGGGCAGGAGGAGAAGAGAGCATCAAAGGATGAGAAGGCTGGATGGCATCACCAATGCAACAGACATGAACTTGGGCAAACTTTGGGAGATGCATAGGGACAGAGAGGCCTGGCGTCCTGCAGTCCATGGGGTCGCAAAGAGTCAGACACGACTGAGTGACTGAACAACATTTACACCCATAGAACGTACAACACCAAGGGTGAACCCTAAAGAAAACTGGAAACTTTGGGAGATTATGATGAATCAATGTAGGTTCACAGATTTTAGCAAATGTATCACTCTGGGATGAAGAAGCAAATGGCAGCCCACTCCAGTATTCTTGCCTGGGAAATTCCATGAACAGAGGTGCCTGGAGGGCTACAGTCTATGAGGTCACAAGAGTCAGATCTTACTTACTGACTAACCACCACCACCGTCACTCTGGGAAGGATGCTAATAATGAGGGAGAGAATGCATGAGTCACTGGGGCAAAGGGTACATGGGAAACCTCTGTGCTTTCCCCTCAATTTTGCTGTGTACTTAAACATTTGTTAAAAAGTAGCTGTTAAAAATATTAACTCTGTTACATCTCTAAACAAAATATAATAGTTAAGAAGAGAGCTATACAAAATCACCTGAAGGAACAGAATCATTCCCAGGGCAGAAGGCTTGATGGAGGCGTTAAGACACAAGAACGGATGTGTGATCAAAAGGAAGTCAATGAGCAATGCAAGCCCAGACGATCATGAGAGGCTCATAAAATTCTACTTGGCAATGCTGTGTGAGTTCTTTCTTAAGAAAAGCTAACATGGGCTGAGGACATTCAAGTAGGATATAATTCTCTCCTACTTGAACTATATAAGATTAACAAGCAAACTTCTGAGTATAATCTGGCTTCCTGCATCCTTTTTCCCAGAGAAAGCTGGTCATTCTGAAATGACTACTTTAATCCAGAGGGCAATTACAGTTTTTCTATAAGAAAAATAACTGTAAAAATGAAAGTGTTAGTCACGTCGTTATATTTGACTCTTTGTGACCTTGTGGACTATAGCTTGCCAGGCTCCTCTGTCTATGGAATTCTCCAGGCAAGAATATTGGAGTGGGTAGCCATTTCCTTCTCCAGGGATCTTTCTGATCCAGGGATCAAACTCGGGTCTCTTGCATTGCAGGCAGATTCTTTGCCATCTGAGCCACCAGGGTCTAGGAGAATTGTACTCTGGTTTATATATCAGTCCCCTTTCTAATGGTTAGTGACCCCCAACATCAAGGGAAGAACTCGGTTTGCTAAGATTACGTCTTGAGCCTATATAGCTGAGGGTTAGATGTGGGACTGGGGTTAATTCACAAAATGAAAACTGCCTTGTGAGATGTTCACCTTCTTTCAAGAGGACTTTCTCCTCCTCTCTCCTCTGGAGCTACCTTAGAGTCATATGTAAGGTGATAGAATTTGACACTGTTAGCCAATGGTAACTTAGAGGGCACTCATTCCAATAAATTCCATTCCAAATAGGAGACCAGTCTTAAAGAATGAATAGAAATGAGAGATGTTGTTTGCTTCCTTCTTTTCATTATCATAAAATGTTATATATTGAACCCTTTTCCAAAGTTGTAGATGACATAGAGACATCACTTCCAAAATTATAGGAACTCTAACACCTTGTAAAATATAGTTCTTATCCGGTTTGGGGACCAAGTAAAACAGAGAGGACTGGTAGGGTTTTTAAAACTGCAAATATTTAATTGCTGTTAAATACTTGCTAAGTAACTATTAGCTGTTCTGGTGAGAATTTATACTCAGCTAACTTTATGGAATTCAATTAAGGATTTGGGACAGAAGGAAGATAAGAGTAACAATGAAAACTGTGACTAGTAGACTCTTATTACCTCACTTGATCCTTATGGTTTCCCTGTGAATCAGTTGTTTCCATCTCCACTTTCCAGAAGGAGTGGGAAAGTTGTCCAACCTGGGCAGGAGAGCAGTAGAGATACACTCAGCTATACTAACTCCTATGCTATTTCCATACTCCACATACATGTGCCCAACCTGACCCACTGTAGGAGCCAGAATTCTGGATCAATTGCAAAGGGCCAGAAGATGGGTTTTCCTCCAAAATATCAAGATCAAATTTATTTAGTAGAGAATGTTAAATGTATTTTAATACTTAGACTGCCCTCAGACATCATTATGTTAATTTTATCTCAAGTCTTCAATGTCTGACTAGTCATTTTTAACCAAGGTATCAACGCAATTCATAATTTCAATTTTTCCTCTCATAGTAATTATTTAAAAATACATGAAATTGTAGAAAGTCCACATTGGGGAATAGCTGCTGATTCACCCTTACTGGTATAACCAAAGCTTTGGAAGTGAAACAGAAGAAATAAAAGCTGGCTTCTAGAAGGAGCATGTAAATGGTTTAATGGGTTAGAATGTCATGGACAACCAAGTGGTTTATCTTCCACTTCAGAAAAATTCAGAATGCTTATATTTCTTCTCATGCAGGTATAAAAGGAAGACTAAGTGGTAAGGGTGAAGGGTGGGGAATCACTTGAGCTTCAGCTTTTCTTGCCACCTTGCAGTACATCTAACCTCTCTCTTATAGGCAACTGGCACCTTCTGTGATGACTCTTTCTATGAAAAAGTGAATATTTCATGATATAAAGAGATTTTATCTACCAAAGGGCTGCTTCTAAAATGCTATAAGCTATAAAAATTATTTATATATATAATTAAACTATATTCTGTTTTAAACAATTGAAGTGTTAAGTTTAATGCTGTCAATAGAAAGATACAATATTAATTGAAATTCAAACTTGTAGGCTTTCCAAGAAAGAAATGTTAAACAAATATAAAAATTGAGTTGTTTTAATTTTTATTTTCTTAAAAAAATCTAAATGTTAAAAACAGTTTAAAATGATTAAAACTTAGGATAGTACAAAAAATAATTAACTCAGATGTCAAGTGCTCCTACCGACAGGCCATTTAAACCACAGAAAATGTAAACTTCCAATAGGCAGCTTCCAAGATTTTTCATCTGAAAATAAAGATCAAAATTGCAGGCATATTGGAGAGTGAAGCAAAGCTGGAAATAAAACGCTATTAAATAATTTATGTCAAGGCCATTTAAACACTAATCAATGGATTTACAATGTTTTAAAACCATTGGAAGGAGAAGGCAATGAGGATACATGGAAGAACTATACAAAGATCTTCATGACCCAGATAACCATGATGGTGTGATCACTCATCTAGAGTCAGACATCCTGGAATGTGAAGTCAAGTGGGCCTTAGGAAGTATCACTACAAACAAAGCTAATGGAGGTGATAGAATTCAAACTGAGCTATTTCAAATCCTAAAAGATGATGCTGTGAAAGTGCTGCACTCAATATGCCAGCAAATTTGGAAAACACAGCAGTGACCACAAGACTAGAAAAGGTCAGTTTTCATTCCATTCTTTGGCAATGCCAAAGAATGTTCAAACTACCGCACAATTGCACTCATCACACACGCTAGCAAAGTAATGCTCAAAATTCTCCAAGCCACACTTCAATAGTATGTGAATCCTGAACTTCCAGAGGTTTAAGCTGGATTTAGAAAAGGCAGAGGAAACACAGATCAAATTGCCAACATCCACTGGATCATTGAAAAAGGAAGAGAGTTCCATAAAAACATGTATTTCTGCCTTAGTAACCATGCCAAAGCCTTTGACTGTGTGGATCACAACATAATGTGGAAAATTCTTAAAGAGGTGGGAATTTCAGGCCACCTTATCTGCCTCCTGAGAAATCTGTATGCAGGTCAGGAAGCAATAGTTAGAACCGGACATGGAACAATGGACTGGTTCCAAATTGGGAAAGCAGTACATCACGGCTGTATATTGTCACCCTGCTTATTTAATTTATATGCAGAGTACATCATGCAAAATGCCAGGCTGGATGAAGCACAAGCTGGAATCAAGATTGCTGGGAGAAATATCAATAACCTCAAATATGTAGATGATACCACCCTTATGGCAGAAAGAGAAGAACTAAAGAGAATCTTGAAGAAAGTGAAAGAGGAGAGTGAAAAAGTTGGCTTAAAACTCCACATTCAATAAACGAACATCATGGCATCTATCACTTGAAATCCTGTCACTTCAAGGCAAACAGATGAGGAAACAATGGAAATAGTGAGAGACTTTATTTTCCTGGGCTCCAAAATCACTGCAGATGGTGATTGCAGCCATGAAATTAAAAGACACTTGCTCCTTGGAAGAAAAGCTATGACCAACCTAGACAGCATATTAAAAGGCAGAGACATTACTTTGCCAAAAAAGGTCTGTCTAGTCAAAGCTATGGTTTTTCCAGTAGTCATGTATGGATGTGAGAGTTGGACTATAAAGAAAGCTGAGCACTGAAGAATTGATGCTTTTGAACTGTGGGGTTGGAAAAAGCTCTTGAGAGTCCTTTAGACTGCAAGGAGATCAATCCAGTCCACCCTAATGGAAATCAGTCTTGAATATTCATTGGAAGGACTGATGTTGAAGCTGAAACTCCAACACTTGGGCCACCTGATATGAAGAACTGACTCACTGGAACAGACCCTGATGCTGGGAAAGATTGAAGGCAGGAGGAGAAGGCAATGACAGAGGATGAGATGGTTGGATGGCATCACTGACTCGATGGACATGAGTTTGAGCAAGCTCCAGGAGTTGGTAATGGACAGGGAAGCCTGGCATGCTACAGTCCATGGGGTCGCAAAGGGTCAGACATGACTGAGTGACTGAAAAGAAATGAATGAAACCATTGGAATCCAAATTTTTTAAAAATCACCTTTTGGTGCCCTTGTTATGATCTGGCAGAATTCACACTCCAGGCAAAGCTTTGGCCAGATGAAATGTTAGTCAATATTTTATGCACCTCGTCACTGTTGTCCACCAGGGCCTAGGAAATCCTGCTGATGTGGGTGTAGATTAGCTGCATTAAATCAGATTCAATAGCCTTCTTAACCATCATCCTTTCCTTTCTTGTTGTGCTTCCTGTCATACAGCTTTTAGGCTACTCTTCCTGTAAGCTCCATGCCCTTCACACATGTCATAGCTACTCTTCAAAACAAGATCTCAACCCATTGTTTTAGATGTTTTGTAGTGCATGCCTACCTGAATATTTATGGATAACATATGCTTACTGCCAGAATATTTCTAACCTTGTCTATATGTAAGATTAACAAACAAATTTTTAAACTGTTAGGCTGTATTTAAAAGGTACCAGTCAAATTTAGTTCAATAATTCTAAATGCAAGGAGATTAAGAAGGATGACTCTGATCAGAGGTCAAAAAAAACACAATGATGCCACAGCAGAATAAAGTCTTTCTACCCATGTATTCTAGCTTTCCTGGTAAAGAATAAAGAATCTTTCCTTCCCATGCAGGTCCCCAACAACAACAAAAAAAAAGAATAAAGAATCTGCCTGCAATGCTGGAGACATGGGTTTGATCCCTGGGTTGGAAAGATGCCATGGAGAAGGAAATGGCAACCTACTCCAATATTCTTGTCTGGGAAATCCCATGGGCAGAGGAGCCTGGTGGGCTACAATCCATGGGGTTGCAAGAGTCAGACACAACTTAGTGACTAAGTCACTGCCGCCACCCATGTGTTCATCAGCTTTTCTGCCTGAATCTGCAGCAGGAGGCCCGCCTTCAGAGGTAAGAGACTAATTTAGTCTTCCACCCTATTTTTTTTTTTTTTTTTTAATCTCAGACCCGGTTACGTTAACCATAGTGATTAATTCCAACTGCTATGGCTGGGGGTAGATGGAAGGTTGACTGAAGAGAAATGGACCAAAACAAGGGTAGTTTTCTTCCATAACGGCTGCCTCCTATCAGCAGAGCGAATCCTGGACAAGGAAATGAATGGCACATTGAAAAAATGAAATCAGGTACAAAATTTTCCCTTCCATAGCAGTTTTCATTAGTGTTATTATTAAATCATTTCTCAATTCAACCATAAACATTATTAAACTTCCTAATCTATAGCTTAATTTCATATTGGGCTTTCTTTGGGATGCCTTAGATATGGGCTTTTTTGGGGGGTTAATCCTACAAAGAAATTGATTCTGGGTGACTTGAGAAATGATATCTTAATTAGGAAATGGCCAAACATATTACTTAATTTTTAGAAATTTCATTTACTAATGTGAACAAGTGTGATAATAACGACTGACTTAGTCTATGCCAATTCTTTTGAGGGATAATTTACTTGATGCCTCCTACTCTGCAGAATTTGTATTGGGTGAGACTATTCACTAGCATTGGTTGGAAATCTCATTATGTAAATAACTGAATGAACTAGAGAAAGAAAAACTATTTTCAGTAAAAGTCAAAGACCTCCCAGTGATCTACAAGACACCACCTCTTCTTTTTGTCTTCTTCTGACCTCAGTTTTTACCATTCTTCATCTTGCTTGACTTCCCTGGTGGCTCAGACAGTAAAGCGTCTGCCTACAATGAAGCAGACCCAGGTTCAATCCCTGCATTGGGAATATCTCCTGGAGAAGGAAATGGCAACCCACTCCAGTATTCTTGCCTAGAAAATCCCAGGGACCGAGGATCCTGGCAGGCTACTGTCCATGGGGTTGCAAAGAGTGAGACACAACTTCACTTTCACTTTCACTTTCACCTTGCTTACTCTGCTTTAGTCACACAGTCCCCTTTACTGTTCATGAACAAACCAGGTGAGTTCCCACTGGATTTCTCCTCTTTTTCTTTGGAAATGCTATCTTCCCATATATATGAATGGCTACCTCCTTTCTTTATGTCTTTGCCCCAAATTTCACTTGCTCACTAATGCCAGTCCTAACCTGCCATCTAAAATCGTCTTTGTGCCCTCGCCAGGAATCCTGCTGTTTCTTCATACCACAGCTTTTAAGACCAGCTAACATACACTGTGACATTGTACAGGAGACAGGGATCAAGACCATCCCCATGGAAAAGAAATGCAAAAAAGCAAAATGGCTGTCTGGGGAGGCCTTACAAATAGCTGTGAAAAGAAGAGAAGCGAAAAGCAAAGGCGAAAAGGAAAGATATAAGCATCTGAATGCGGAGTTCCAAAGAATAGCAAGAAGAGATAAGAAAGCCTTTCTCGGCAATCAATGCAAAGAAATAGAGGAAAACAAGAGAATGGGAAAGACTAGAGATCTCTTCAAGAAAATTAGAGATACCAAGGGAACATTTCATGCAAAGATGGGCTCGATAAAGGACAGAAATGGTATGGACCTAACAGAAGCAGAAGATATTAAGAAGAGGTGGCAAGAATACACAGAAGAACTGTACAAAAAAGATCTTCATGACCCAGATAATCATGATGGTGTGATCAGTCACCTAGACCAGACATCCTGGAATGTGAAGTCAAGTGGGCCTTAGAAAGCATCACTACTGGAGAAGGAAATGGCAACCCACTCCAGTATTCTTGCCTGGAGAATCCGAGGGACGGGGGAGCCTGGTGGGCTGCTGTCTATGGGGTCGCACAGAGTCGAACATGACTGCAGTGACTTAGTAGCAGCAGAAGCAGCAGTGTGACCCTCTTGTTATGAAAAATTTTTGGATGCATTTCATATTCAACTGTGATTTGAGGGTTATTTAAATAATGCTACTTGTAAGCTCAGAGAGCTTCTAAAAAAGAATTTATTATCATATAAATGAATACCATAGGGATATTCCTGGTTAGTCTATATAAAATTAAAAAAATAATAATTAAAAAAAAAGAAAGAAAGCACACTATGAACAAAGTTAGTGGAGGTGATGGAATTCCAGTTGAGCTATTTCAAATCTTGAAAGATGATGCTGTGAAAGGGCAGCACACAATATGCCAGCAAATTTGGAAAACTCAGCAGTGGCCACAGGACTGGAAAAGGTAAGTTTTCATTCCAATCCCAAAGAAAGGCAATGCCAAAGAATGCTCAAACTACCACACAATTGCATGCATCTCACACACTAGTAAAGTAATGCTCAAAATTCTCCAAGCCAGGCTTCAACAATACATGAACCGTGAACTTCCAGATGTTCAAGCTGGTTTTAGAAAAGGCAGAGGAACCAGAGACCAAATTGCCAACATCCGCTGGATCATGGAAAAAGCAAGAGAGTTCCAGAAAAACATCTATTTCTGCTTTATTGACTATGCCAAAGCCTTTGACTGTGTGGATCACAATAAACTGTGGAGAGTTCTGAAAGACATAGGAATACCAGACCACCTGACCTGCCTCTTGAGAAATTTGTATGCAGGTCAGGAAGCAACAGTTAGAACTGGACATGGAATAACAGACTGGTTCCAAATAGGAAAAGGAGTACGTCAAGGCTGTATATTGTCACCCTGTTTATTTAACTTATATGCATAGTACATCATGAGAAATGCTGGACTGGAAGAAGCACAAGCTGGAACCAAGATTGCCAGGAGAAATATCAAAAACCTCGGATATGCAGATGACACCACCCTTATGGCAGAAAGTGAAGAGGAACTCAAAAGCCTCTTGATGAAGGTGAAAGAGGAGAGTGAAAAAGTTGGTTTAAGACTGAACATTCAGAAAATGAAGATCGTGACATCTGGTCCCATCACTTCATGGGGAATAGATGGGGAAACAGTGGAAACAGTGGCTGACTTTATTTTTTGGGCTCCAAAATCACTGCAGATGGTGACTGCAGCCATGAAATTAAAAGACGCTTACTCCTTGGAAGGAAAGTTATGACCAACCTAGACAGCATATTCAAAAGCAGAGACATTGCTTTGCCAACAAAGGTCCGTCTAGTCAAGGCTATGGTTTTTCCTGTGGTCATGTATGGATGTGAGAGTTGGACTGTGAAGAAAGCTCAGTGCTGAAGAATTGATGCCTTTGAAGTGTGGTGTTGGAGAAGACTCTTGAGAGTCCCTTGGACTGCAAGGAGATCCAACCAGTCCATTCTGAAGGAGATCAGCCCTGGGATTTCTTTGGAAGGAATGATGCTGAGGCTGAAACTCCAGTACTTTGGCCACCTCATGTGAAGAGTTGACTCATTGGAAAAGACTCTGATGCTAGGAGGGATTGGGGGCAGGAGGAGAAGGGGACGACAGAGGATGAGATGGCTGGATGTCATCACTGACTCAATGGACGTGAGTCTGAGTGAACTCCGGGAGTTGGTGATGGACAGGAAGGCCTGGCTTGCTGCGATTCATGGGGTCGCAAAGAGTCGGACACGACTGAGCGACTGAACTGAACTGAACATACACTATGTTTTAGCTATTTATTACGTTCACTGATATTGTCTTTTTACCCCTGCTGGAATGCAAGCCTCTCAAGGACAAGCATCTTGGTCTTTTTGTTCACTAACATATCCCAATAGAAATGTACCTGGCACATAAT
This sequence comes from Bos mutus, assembly GCF_027580195.1. Taxonomy (NCBI): domain Eukaryota; kingdom Metazoa; phylum Chordata; class Mammalia; order Artiodactyla; family Bovidae; genus Bos; species Bos mutus. The sequence goes on from NC_091633.1 coordinate 69,133,509, forward strand.
GTTCAATAGAATTTTTGTTGAAGGAGCAAATAAAACATTTAAAGAATAAGCAACTATGTAGATCAGTGGAATACTCCAGATGGCAGGACTAGAATTTACGGACATACATAAATGAGGCAGATCTGGGTTTAACACAGGAATTACTTTCCAAATGAAAGAGTTTTCCAACTTTGTCATGTGATCAAATCACCTACAGAGCGTTAAAAATGATAGTTCCTGGATCCCAGATTACTGAAGCAGAAACTTCTGCAATCATGAGAGAGTGCTTGTTTCATACCCAAGTTCAAGAACCACTGTCCTAGACTCTCAATCACTGAGAGATTCAAGTAGAGACTGAAAGATCATCAGTTAAGGAAAAAATGTTTATATGTTCACTGCTGATAAAAGCTGGACTTAAAAATTCTGTGATTTTATCAAATTCATTTCAAGATTGATTAATATATTTTGTGCTGTATTATTTAGCACAAATATATTAATTATTATTATTTAGAAAATTTTACCTTTCTTTCTATCAGGCTCTGCTCTGGAGTTAGGATGTATAGCTCTCATGAGGAAACACAGCTCTATGGAGTATCTCATATTATTTAACATTTAACTCTTCTGTGGAATTCTCATTACATCTAAGAATAGGTGGAAATTTCTAGTTATTTTGGAAGATGCTATTATTTCATTTAATGAAGGTAACTGCAATTTACCCCTAATAATGTTTAGAATCATAAGAGGCCTTCTGAATAAGCAGCCCATGAGATAACCGTAATTCAAAAGAAGATGCAACTGGGGTTAATAATATGTAACTGAGAAGAATCCTAACTTGACATTCAATATTAAGTTGAATATTCTCTTTTTATAGAGAATATAATGTGTAACAAATGTGTAATAATGTGTAACAAATATTTTCACTATGAAGTAAATAAAACAATTTCAGAAAAATTCAAGTTGCCTTTTAAACAGTGGTTGTTTTGGGTATGAATAAAGTGAAATTGAATCCAGAATAACAAAGCAAAAACAAAGAACAACTGGAGAAATCAAACAGCACACATCAGACTTGTTGAAAGCAAACTCCTCCTCCCCCAAGCCCTGGAGTCTACGTGATTTGCCCTCTGGCTGGTTCAAAGATTCAGAAGGTTTATATTTCAACTCTCTAGTTAGATATAATCACCTAGATTGGATTTCTTTCCATTCACAACTATCTGCAAATGGGTTTTTTTCTTTAGGGTAGAAAGATCATTGGAATTAATTATTTATGTTTCCCATTATGGCATAAATTTGAGTAGGGAAATAACTGAAAAATAATTTAGCATTATGAGGAAAAACAGTCACCATTCAAAGAAGCCTGTTCTGAGTAGTATAATCTTGCCAAATTCTTTGAAGATCAGATATTACTGCACTGTTTGAAAGTAATACTGACTGTATCAAAATGAAGTAATAATAAGAAAAATAGCACTTCCTTAAAATTACACACTGATTCTGAGTCAGATACTGTTTTAAGGGCTTCATATGAAGTGGCTCAATTGGTCCTCAGAACACCCTAATGAGGTAGGTACCAAACTCATCCCTAATTTGCAGGTTGGGAACCGGAGGCCACGAGAGCCAGCTTCCCAAGGACACACAGTGGCAGTCACTGAACCACAGCACATTTCACCTCTCATTGTATTTCCAGGAAAGTCATTTAGGAAATGTAGTTGTTCAGGATTCATAAACATTTAAATTAATGTGGGTTTTTTGAGATTTTAAACTTAAAGTTCAAGAGTCCTGAATGATTTCAGTGTTTTTATTAGTTTTTGTTGTCTTGAAAGGGGTGTGAATATATTACTGTATTTGAGTATATATTTTTAATAACATATGCTGAATGAAAATTGTAATACCAAGAATTGGCTGGACTCAGAAATTCATAGTTTTAATGCTTTGATAGTTTTAAGCATTTTGCCCAAACTGGGACACTTGACACTCACCTGCCTCACAATTTTCAGGCACGATCCCTTTATACAGATGCTGGCTGAAGGAGATCCTTACATCTTCTCCTTCCATGTGAATGACCAGGAGACCAGTGGTTGTCCTAGCTGGGACCCCTTGATCCACAGCTTTTAACTGCAGCCAAATTGGAAAATATTCTGAAGACGGAATTTGCTGAAGTTGAATTGCTCCTGTGTATTCATTAATAGAAAGCATTGACTGTGGCTCTGTGAAGCTGAACGTGACGGTGCCATTGGGTCCCGAGTCTGGGTCACTGGCTCTGAGGATGGCAGCTGTTTGGTTTGTAGGTGACTGAGAGGAAAGAAAAATATCAAGGGGGTTCTGTTCGAAAACTGGACTGTGGTCATTAACATCAGTGACATGTACTTTTATAACCACCGTGGTGCTTCGTGAGCCTTGGACACCACAGTCTCTGGCCACAGCCTTCAATACGTGCTCAGACCTGGCTTCCCGGTCAAGGGCGCGGCTGGTTCTCAGTGTGCCTGCCACAGGGTCGATGATGAACGCCCCGGAAGACTCATGTACCAGAGAATACATGGTTTGCCCGTTCAGGCCCTCATCCTCGTCCGCGGAGGAGAGCACGAGAACCGTGGTTCCCACCTGCGCGTCCTCTCTCACAGAAGCCTGGTACTGCAGCCTGGGGAAGGAAGGGCTGTGGTCGTTGTCGTCCAGAACTCTGACCTGCAGCTGCGCCGTGGAGCTTTGCGGCGGGCTCCCCAGATCCGAGCATAGAATGACGAGGGTGAAGTTGCTGACTTCCTCCCGGTCCAAAGCGCGAGTGGTTGAGAGTTCTCCCGACATTTCATTAATAGCAAAGTACTCATCAGTATTTCCATCTATTAAAGAAAGCAAGTTCAGAATATATTTGAATTGAAAAAGTAGCAGCTCTTTACTATGAATATATATTCATCCAACAAACATTTATTTCCTGATTATTATAGTACACTATCACTTTTGTAAGTACATGATCTTCCTGATAATAATACTCAGGGGATAAGTAAAAACTAAAATTCAACATCTATCTTAATTCAATCAGTAATTCAAACACTTGCTTTGACTGATTTGCAGCAGTATGATTTTTTTTCAACTTCAACTTTTTATAGTAATATGCTTTTCTTTTTTGAAGGATTAAAATGCATATTTTACTTGAAATAAAACAATAGTAGGCAGAGATAAGCAACAGTATTCGATGTTCATTTGTATATAGCAATCAAAAATTAACAGATTGATTTATAACAACGTATTTTTAATTTTCCCCTTACTCACTATAGATTGAATGTTGGTTATATTACTGGAATAAGGTCCTCTTCTACATGGCCCTTTGTGCATGAGCCATAACACTTCTTTCAGAGACAGTAAAACACTTGTCTATCTCTTACATAACATAAGCAAGGATTATGTTTTATTCTTTAAAATATGTTCCTTTTGCTATTGTATATGGTACCAAGTAGAATAAAATTTAGAAGTAAAAGTGAAAGTCACCCAGTCGTGTCCGACTCTTTGTGAACCCATGGACTATAGAGTCCATAGAATTCTCCAGGCCAGAATGCTGGAGTGGGTAGCCGTTCCCTTCTCCAGGAGATTTTCCCAAACCAGAGATCAAACCCAGGTCTCCTGCACTGCAGGTGGATTCTTTACCAGCTGAGCCACAAGGGAAGCCCTTTATGCAAGACAGCAAAAGAGACACAGAGATAAAGAACAGACTTTTGGACTCTGTGGGAGAAGGCGAGGGTGGGATGGTTTGAGAGAATAGCATTGAGACATGTATATTACCATATATGAAACAGATCGGCCGTCCAGGTTCGATGCATTAGACAGGGTGCTCAGGGCTGGTGCACTGGGACAACCCTGAGGGATGGGATGGGGAGGGAGGTAGGAGAGGGGTTCAGGATAGGGGACACATGAACACTCATGGCTGATTCGTGTCAATATTTGGCAAAACCACTACAGTATTGTAAAGTAATTAGCCTCCAATTAAAATAATTAATTAAAAGAAAACTAAACTCAAGGATAAAAAGCTTCCAAAGGCATTTTAAAGTCAACCTGAAGATTAGTTGGGAAAATGAAGTTCAGTGACCTACCAGCCACATTCTTGGACTAGTGGGACCATTCCCAACAGCATGAGAACTTCCTGAACCCTGCAGAGGCACACGGAGGAAGTGGAGCTGTGCAGAAAAAACAGCAGCCTCAGGCAGTACGGGGGCTGAGGAGCAGGGACGGCATTTGAAGGCCTTCATGAGACATGTTAATTTGTACCAAACACAGGTGGTGAGACAAATTACATTTCTGTGGCATTTGTGATTGATAAAGCCATTCATTCCCTCATTAGACATTTTAACAACACCTGTCATGTACCAAATATGTGTTGGGACACTGGGAATATGAGGAGAGGAAGATGTGATCTGACTTCTAAGAGTCCAGGAGGAAAGGCACATCCGTACCTGGACATTAAAGTACAGTGTGAAACTCACATGTGCAGGACACTGGGAGGACAGAAGATGAGCACAGGTCCCGCATTAGGATGGCAAGAAAATGCTTATTATAAACAGTGACACCAAACTAACTCCTAAAGGGGAGGAAGCCAGGCTATTAGTCTTAGGGGAGGGAGAGGGAAGAGGGTCAAACCTGGATGAAGTCCCAGGATTATGAAAAAGCAAAGGTTGCAAACATTTTAGTATGACTAGAATTTAGGGTCCCCTGGGTATTTGAGGGTAGAATGTAGGCAGAAAGAGGATTGACGGTGGCAAGAATATAAATCTGGAAGATAAGCAGGATATCCAGTCATGAACTGCCCTGTATACACTGCCAAGATGCTGGGCTTTACCTTAAAATCTACCTGCAAGATTTTAGACAGGAAGACACTGTGAATCACATTTCTGTTTTAGGAAGAATCCTGGGCAGCAGTGTCAGAGCTTTTAGACTAGTGAAAGATAGGAGACTATCACAGTGTCTGTGTAATGAGGGGGTTCTGGAAAGATATGCACCTAGAGGAAGTGGATGCATTCCAAAGAATCAGAGGAGGAAAAGTAAGCAGTAAGGAAGGTAAGACACATGATCTGGCTTAGGAGAAAGACTGAAAGATGTGTAGACCAGTTTTGTTTAAAATGAGGTTTGAGGACCCTTCAGTTCAGTCGCTCAGTAGTGTCCGATGCTGTGACCCCATGAACCGCAGCACGCCAGGCCTCCCTGTCAATCACCAACTCCCAGAGTCCACCCAAACCCATGTCCATTGAGTCAGTGATGTTATCCAGCCATCTCATCCTCTGTCTACCCCTTCTCCTCCTGCCTTCAATCTTTCCTAGCATCAGGGTCTTTTCAATGACTCAGCTCTTCGCATCAGGTGGCCAAAGTATTGGAGTTTCAGCTTCAACATCAGTCCTTCCAATGAATATTCAGGACTGATTTCCTTTAGGATGGACTGGTTGGATCTCCTTGCAGTCCAAGGGACTCTCAAGAGTCTTCTCTAACACCACAGTTCAAAAGCATCAATTCTTCAGTGCTCAGCTTTCTTTATAGTCCAACTCTCACATCCATACATGACTACTGGAAAAACCATAGTCTTGACTAGACGGACCTTTGTTGGCAAAGTAATGTGTCTGCTTTTTAATATGCTGTCTAGGTTGGTCATAACTTTCCTTCCAAGGAGTAAGCATCTTTTAATTTCATGGCTGCAATCACCATCTGCAGTGATTTTGGAGCCCCCCAAAATAAAGTCAGCCACTGTTTCCACTGTTTCCCCATCTGTTTGCCATGAAATGATGGGACCAGATGCCATGATCTTAGTTTTCTGAATGTTAAGCTTTAAGCCAACTTTTTCACTCTCCTCTTTCACTTTCATCAAGAGGCTCTTTAGTTCTTCACTTTCTGCCATAAGGGTGGTGTCATCTGCATATCTGAGGTTATTGATATTTCTCCCTGAGGATGCTGGGGTTATATAAAACTATCTAAAGAGTATCTGGAAACAGGTAAGTTTTAGGGCAATAACCAGAAGTTTATTTACATATCCTTATTTCGAAAATGGTTCTGCCTGAGAAAACCCATAGGATCACATGGGTTTGTCTTTCCCAAAATCACTTTATAACTACCCTTCTTACAAATTATAAAAGAAAGGTTCACTTCTCACCCCTCCTAACCTGACCAAGGTGTACCAGATCAGGGTGTGAAAGTTTCTAGGCTGCCAGGTAAGGGGGCATTCCCAATGCTGGCGTTTCACGTTGAAACAAGAACTGACTTGAATGCCTGGGGGGATACATCATTTTTTTTGGAGAGGACCTTTGCTATGAACTAAACTTTAGGGCCTATTCTCAGTTGGTAAAGAATCTGCCCACAATGCAGGAGACCCTGGTTCAATTCCTGGGTTGGGAAGATCCACTGGGGAAGGGATAGGCTACCCACTCCAGTATTCTTTGGGCTTCTCTGGTGGGTCAGACAGTAAAGAATCTGCCTTCAATGCAGGAGACCTGGGTTTGAGCGCTGGGCTGGGAAGATCCCCTGGGGAAGGGAACAGCTGCCCATTCCAGTACTCTGACCTCTCCAGAACAGAGGAGCCTGGCAGGCTACAGTCCATGGGGTCACAAAGAGTCAGACACGACTGAGCAACTTTCAGTTTCAAGTTCCTAAGTAGTAAATAAATAGATAATAAAAGCCATTAATGGATTTGGGGACACATATCAGAAGGAGTTTAAGAAATGTTACTACTATAACAACAATCTGTCTACAATGTAAAAAGCGTGAACAAGGATTTTCAGTGCTTACATCTGTAACGAGATTTTTTAAGGACACATTGAGCAAAAAAGGCTGAGCACTTGAAGAAATTCTAGAAGCAGCCAGATCGTGATGAGGTGAATGAAAAGGGAGTGATGTTCAGTTTTAGACACACTGATAATGAGATGCTATTGGACATGAAGACTGGGTCCTTGAGGCTATCAGGAAAAAAATGCTGAAACAATTTGAAATGGAAGGAAATAATAAGTGGATGTTCTATGGTAAAAATAAAGATCAGTGTGTGACTAGTCTGGTTTTGACATCAGAATTGTCTTCCAGGTATTTTATCTTCATTGTCTTTCAGGCATTTTATTTCTGTAAATTGCTGAAAACTAAATACATAATGAAAACAGTTCATGTTCACAGAAATCCAAATTAATTGTGTCTGGTGGAATGGCAATGATTACTGTCCTGTGGCTAGAACTCTTCTGCATTTCAGAATCTCTTATTTTCTCTCTCTGTGTGCATGTGTGTGTTTCTTAGATTTCTCCTTGAACCAATTTTAACATCTTTTTGCCTTGTTTATTAACTAATGAGTTGAATAAAAACCTTTGGAAGTTGTCAGTTTTATATTTGTATGAAACCCATTATTTTCCTTTGAAAATCCTTTGACAGGGAGCCCTAGAGTCAGGATGGTATAGAGCAAAGCCCACAGTTCACCACAGGACATGAAGTGTGGACAAAAATGCTATTTATTTTTAGTCAAAGGCACTGATCCTAATTCTACTTTCTCATTGTAAAAAGAAAGAAAGTAGAAAATAAAAAATAATTAGAAGGTGGGATCAAGATGGTGGAGTGGGAAGACCCTGAGCTTACCTCCTCTTAGAAAGACAAAATTGCATTGATATAAAAAGAAATTCTCTCTTAAACTGACCTGAAGTCTAGCAGACTTGATCTTCTAAAACCAAGATTATAAAGGAAGAACCACAAGGAGTCTAGTATTAGGGAAGAAGAAGAAGTCTTGTCAGGACCCACACACTTGGTGGGTAACACAGAATAAGATTTCACAGGCTCAGGGATCTTCCCTTAGTTGTTAGGGATTTGAGCCCCATATCGGGCATGCCAGCCTGGAGATAAGTACTGGGAATATGAGCCCTTTTAGGTAGTTTGAAAACCAGTGGGGCTTAATGGAGGCCTGTAGGCAATGGAGACTCTGCTTTTGGAGAGCATGGACACAGTTGTTTGCTCCCAGTCCTGGCACGGTGGCAACATGCCTGGTGCTCCGACCAGCCCACCATGACCACCCCAGCACACCTCACCCCGTCTGAGACAGGCTCTGACCTCAGCCCCTCCTGCTCCAGCCCCAGGCTGTGACAAGGCAGAATCACCAGTGCACCTTGGGAAAGGCCAGGGCTGGCTCAAGGCTCCTCTTCCAGCCTCTTGGGTCCCATCGCTACCCCTGGCCAAGACAGAAACTCTATAGCACCAAGGATATGATAACCTCACTCAGGATTGTGGCTCCAGCCTCTGCAAACCTGGCCCCGCCCCTCAACATGGCAGCGACTGCTAGCACACCCCGAGAAAAGGCATGGCCCGTGGTCACTTTAGATCCAGCTCTCCCGCCTAATCCACCGGGCATAGGGAGACTGCATAGGGATGACCCAATACAATGACATGGCTTCAAGACCAAGATGTGCATGTTTTCCTTAATTTCATCAAACAAAATGAGAAGACAGTAGAATATGTTACAAAACAAAGAGCAATATAAAACCCTGGGTGAAGGGAAGCCTAATGAGACAGTAATTCATCTGATAAATGATTCAAAGCAAAAGTCATAAAAAAAGTTAATCAAACTTGTGAACATCCTTTTCATAAGGAAAAGGATACAAAAATACAGTGGGAACTTCAAAAGGAACTAGAAAATATAATAAAGAACCAATTAGAGCTGAAGAATACAATAACTGAAAGGAGAAATACACTAGAAGGAATTAACCACAGATTAGGTGATACAGAGAAACACATGAATGACCTGGAAGACAGAATAGTGGAAATCACCTTATCAGAACAGCAAAAAGAAAACGTTCATAAGGATTATTTAAGGGACTTCTGGGCTTCCCTTGTGGCTCAGATAGTAAAGAATCCGCCCTGCAGTGTGGTAGACCTGGCTTTGATACCTGAGTTGGGAAGATCCACTGGAGAAGGAAATAGCAACCCACTCCAGTATTCTCTCCTGGAGAATTCAACAAGGGACTTCTAGGAAAATATCAAGCATACTAACATTAGCATTATAGGAGTCGCAGAGGAAGAGAGACAGAAAGGGGCATAACCTTATTTGATGAAATTGTAGCTGAAAATATCACTAACCTGAAAAGGAAACAGATATCCAGGTCCAAGAAGCACAGAGAGGCCTAAACAAGATGAACTCAAAGAGGTTCACACTAAGTCATATCATAATAAAAATGAAAAAATTTTAAAGAGTGAATGGGAGAATTTTAAAGGCAGGAAGAGAGTCACTTAAAAGGAAACCACTAAAAATATTAGCTGATATCTTATCACAAATCTTGCAAGCCAGAGGGAGTAGCATGACATATTTAAAGTGCTGAAAGAACCTGCAACCAAGGACACTCTATCCAGCAAGGTTACCATGCAGACTTGAGGAGAGAGAAAGAGTTTTCCAAACAAGCAAAAACTAAAAGAGGTTGTTACCATTAAACTGGCCTTACAAGAAACATTAAAGTGTTTTCTTTAAGTGAAAAAGAAAACCTTATAACAAGAAATTTTAAAAAATGATACGAAGAAAAAAATCACTGATAATTATAAGTATATAGTAAAAACAGTGAATCAACCACTTATATGAGGGCATAAATGTTAAAGATAAAAATTATAAAATCAAATATAACTATGATAAACACTGAAAGGGTACAGATATAAATGTACAATATAAAACCAAACCATAAAGTGTGTTGGGAATAAAATGAAAAAGGTAGATATGTTTCAAGATATGTTTGAATTTAAACAACTATGAATTTAAAACAACTATATATAATTGATATATATATATATAAACCTCATGGTAACTACAAATCAAAAATCTCCAGTGGACACACAAAGAAACAGAAAATAACCCAAACATAAGACTAAGGAAAATCATTAAACTGCAAGGGAAGAGACTAGAGGAACAAGAAAAGAACATAGAAAAACTGCAAAAAATAATACTAGAAAACAGTAACAAAATGTCAGTGAGTACATGTCTATCAATGATTACTTTATGTAAATAGATTAAATGCTCCAATCAGGACATGGGTGGCTGAATGGATTAGAAAACATACCATCTATATCCTGCCTACAAGGGACTCACTTCAGATCTAAAGACACACACACTTGAAAGTAAAGATGGAAAAAGATACTCCACACAAATGGAAATAAAAAGAAAACAGAGATAACAATATTCATATCACACAAAATAGACTTTGAAACAAAGTTTATAACAAAGACAAAGAAGGGCATCAATTATATAATGATAAATAAGTCAAATCAAGAAGCAGATATAACATTCATAAACATAAATGCCCCAGTACAATAGCACCTAAATATATAAAGTAAATACTAACACATATAAAGGGAGAAACTGACAGAAATACAATAAGTATAGAGAACTTTCATAACCCACTTACATAAATGAACAGGCAGAAAATCAATAAGGGATACATTAGATGACACATTCGACCAGAAGGACTTAACAGGTATTAATATTTACAAATCGTTGCATTAAAAACAGAAGAAAACACATTCTTTTTCAAGTGCACATGGACACTAGATCTCCAGGACAGGTCTCATGCTAAGCCACGAAAAATCTTCAATTCATTTAAGAAGATTGAAATCATATCAACCTTTTCTGACTACAGTGCTATGAAACTAGAAATCAATTACAGGAAGGAAACTGGAAAATAAACAAACGTGGAAACTAAATAATATATTACTAGAAAACCAATGGATCAACAAAGAGGAAATAAAATCATAGCTTGAGGTGAATAAAAAAAAAACAAACACAACTTTCAAAATCTATGAGACACAGCAAAAGGAGTTCTTAGAGGGAAATTTATAGTAATTCAGGTCTAACTCAAAACACAAGAAATATCTTAAATAACTTAACTTTCTATCTAAAGGAACTAGTAAAAGAAGTACAAACAAAGCCAAAAGTCAACAAAAGGAAGAGAATAATAAAAATCAGAGAAGTAAATAAAATAGAGACCAAATTTTAAAAAATAGAAAAAGCCTGGTGAAATTAAGCACTGTTGTTTAAGATAAACAAAGTTGATTAAGATGAGTCAGAAACTCATCAAGAAAATAAGAGAAAATCTAAATAAAATTAGAAACAGAAAAGGAGAAATTACAACCAATATCACAGAGATACAATCATAAAAGAATACTATTGACAACTATACACCAGAAAATTGGACAGCCTAGAAGAAATGGAAGAATGTCTAGAAATATATACTTTTCCAAGACTGAATCAGGAAGAAAGTGATTACTGAACAGTGATTACTATTAATGAAATTGAATCAATAATCAAAAACCTCCAACAAACCAAAGACCAGGACCACACCAGAATTGGAGAGTTTCTACCAAACATTTAAAGATGAGTTGAAGCCTATCTTTCCTAAACTATACCAAAAATTGAAGAAGAGGGACTTCCAAACTCATTCTATGAAGCCCTATCTAAACCAGACAAAGACACTATAAAAAAATTACACACCAATATTCCTGAAAAGATGCTCAATAAAAATTAGCAAACCAAATTCAACAAATACAGAAAAGAGATTTTTATTCATGATCAAATAAAATTTATTCCAGGGATGCAAGGATGGTTCAACATCTACAAATCAATCAAGGTGTTATACCACATTAACAAAAGGGAGAATAAAAACCATATGATCATCTCAATAGACACCGAAAAAAACATTTGACAGAATTCAACATTCATTTATGATAAAATCACTTATCATAGTTGGTAAAGAGGAAACATACTTCAACATAATAAAGGCCATATATGGCAAACCCACAGCTATCATACCAAAAATGAAAAGCTGAAAACTTTTCCTCTAAGATCAGGAATAAGATAAGTATTCCCACTCTCATCATTTCTACTTAACATAGTATTGGGAGTCATGGAGGCGGGGCAAAGTACATGAAGGGGAATCAGGAGTACAAACTATTAGGTATAAAAGAAAGAAGTTACAAGGATGTAATGTACAGCACTGGCAATACAGTCAACATTTTAATAATAACTTTATATGGAGTATACTCTATAAAAACATTGAATTATGTTGCACATCTGAAACTAACAGAAGTATATACTTCAATTTTTAAAATACCCTTTAATGGGACTTAGATCTAGGATGTAGTCAAGATAGGGGGATATTAAAGTTCAGTGGTAACTAGAAACAGGGACTGGATGAAGCGACCAGTAAGAGTGTGTCTAGGAGAAAAGAAAGAGATATACCAAAAAGATCCAGGAAACTCTAACAAGTCAGAGAATAAAAAGGACATTGGGAAGGCTTGTCTGGAAAGACAGATGAAGAATCAGGAGAAAGTAGTGGCTTTTGAAGTAAAAGTGAGGCCAAGCATCCAGGGCATGGCGCACAAAGACACAAAGCAGTGCAACTAAGAACTGAAAAAAGATCCAACGCATTTAGCAACAACAAGGTCTTTTGTGCTTTCAACAAGGGTAGTTTCAGCGGAGTGACTTCAGTGGACTGCAGCAAGCTAAGAAATTAAAGTGAAATAAAGACATAGAAACTAGGGTGTAGACAACGATTTTTAAGAAATTTGATTGTGAAGGAAAAGAGACAGAGGATGAAGGGAGACATCTATGCTTTTCAGGATAGGAGAGACTAAAAAAACTGGAAAAGCCAGTAGCGAGGGAAATGTTGACCATATGGGAAAGGAAGGTGAGTGGTCAAAAAGAATGTTCTTGATGCAATGAAAGGTGACTGGTGCAGTCTGGGGATTGTTTATACCCAGTCCTCAACAAAATAAATACAATAAATTGAGAGTAAACATTTAGAGAAATTTATAGCAATATGACATAATAATCTTATATCTCTGTAATATAGTAATATCTTTTTTTAAATTGGGGCTTGCATTTTGTATGCCTTTTTTCTCCCAATAATTTACATTTATTGTATTTTACAAAAGCATCAATCACAACAGATTGCAAACTTTAAAAAACACCAGCCCTGGTTCTTAACCACAATTGATTTGGGAAGTTTCAGAAAACAGGTAGAGTTTACAGAGAAGGAAAAGTATCTATTCCAGTGCTACAGCAAAGAAAGATATAATAATTGGGCTTATTCTTAAAAATTGGGCTTCTCAAAGGTAGTTTGAGGGATTATCATCCTTTTGGATGATAGTATGACAATATATGGAGAAGGCAATGGCACCCCACTCCAGTACTTTTGCTTGGAAAATCCCATGGATGGAGGAGCCTGGTAGGCTGCAGTCCATGGGATCGCTAAGAGTCGGATACGACTGAGCGACTTCACTTTCATGCATTGGAGAAGGAAATGGCAATCCACTCCAGTGTTCTTGCCTGGAGAATCCCAGGGACGGGGGAGCCTGGTGGGCTGCCGTCTATGAGGTTGCACAGAGTCGGACACGACTGAAGCGACTTAGTAGTAGTAGTATGACAATATATGTGATCATTTAAGATAGATATGTCCTTGGACAAATAATCTAGATATATTATCATAAGGAAATAATTGAGTGTGTTCACTACAGCATTTTTATTATAGAGTGTTCAATATCTAAATTAGCACAAAAGGAGATGAGTAAGATAAATCATGTTATAATATGCATATTAGAAATGCTAATATATGTATATTAAACAACATGAAACATTTATACAGTGTATTACTTTTAAAAGGAGATAACAAAACAGTGTATATAAATTATTCAGTAGTGTAAGATTGGTGTCTGCATTCACTGAGATTCATTGAAAAGCGATTTTCAAAAATATCAAATTACTTATCTCTGCAAGATATAAGATTTTTGTTTATTACTGTTGTTTTTCATAAATTGTATATAAATTCTGCAATTATATATCATTTTCTAATCAGGGGAAATGACAATAAAAACCATTCTCATTTTGGAGTAAACTGGGTGGTACACAGAAAACATGGCTTGATTATGGGAATTTTAGTAAATAGACAGTGATAGCTTCCAGAGTGAGCCTCACAGCTGTTTCTACACCATAAAACAGCTTCTCTTTGTGCGTTATTCTAGCTCCATCTCATTATCATTCTATGTGTGCTCTGACATGTGCTAAAAAAATGAATTCTCCACTCTTTTTCAGGTAAATAAGATGTGGCCTTCACAAAACTTGCCATGCTAACCCTTCCATGATTCTGCCAGAATCTTATATCTCTGATCCAAAGGGGAAAATATTACAAAATTATCTTCTAGTGCAGAAGTTCCTAAAGACCTTGATTATTTATCTCTGGAGTATTGTGATAGATATGAAGTGTTTCATTGGTCTGCAGATCTCAGAAAACTGTTTTTCTACTCATGTCCTCTAGGTCTGATTGCTCAAAATAATAAAAGTAAGGGATCATATGAAAAAAGTGAAAATAGAAAAAAAGCTATCTGCCGCATCTGTATATCCTTTAATGTAAATGGATTACTAACAACAAGAGTTGTTGAGGGCGGATGTTTGAGGAGTTTGGAGGGCAGTAGATCAGTCAGGGTAGCTGTCGGAAGGAGGAGGAGAGGAGACCCGGGGCGCCAATTAGTTCTTAGCAGGTGTGTGTTCTGTAGACACTGAACTATGTACTGAATGAAGAATACTCACCATGACACATGTGTCAGCCACGCTGGTACCCCAGGGGGAATTAAAGTAAAGATGATTCTTACCGATTATATGATACGTGACAGCTCCATTGCTGCCAGCATCCATATCAGAAGCCAAGAAGGTGTAGACAAGGCCTGGCTCTTGGTTTTCCAGAACCTCAATGTCATCCCTGGGGACAACAATCTCTGGTGCGTGGTCATTTTCATCTCTCACCGTGCAGAGAATCACTGTGGTCCCGGACAGAGCAGGGGCTCCCCCATCACGTACGAGTACTGACATGAAATAAAAGATGGCACAGATGGTGGCCATTAATTCACACCTAAAATATGCTGCCCCTACCAGACAGCCTCAGATCAAATTAACTGGGTAGCACTGGGTCAATAACGTTTTATTTAAAGACGCCCTACTGAAATGTAAAATTTCACCTCTCAACTGCCTGCGGCCTACTTTTGTTTAGCACAGACGAGGGATCACTTACCTCGAAGGGTGAGGACTTCCTGAACTTCTCTGTCAAGTGTGGTGGCCGTCACTACCTCCCCAGTGTCCGAATTTATCTGGAACAACATGAATGAAGCACCTGGCATAATTTCAAACTGAAGCTTGGAATTAATTCCTAAAGGAAAACACAGAGAAAAACTTAACCATTATCCCTTGGAATGCATTCATCTGTTTCATTTTTTCCTATGAATATGTTAAACCATAAATGAAAAAGGCAAGACATTGAACCTTCAAATTAAGGTAAAAAACAAAAGCCAACTCTTTTGGCTGTTAAAAAAAAAAAGCCTCCTGGGCTGAAATGCTTGATTTTCAAGTCTTATGAGACTTCACCACAGTAAATGCTTCAGAATTTCTCCCTTCCATAAAAATTTTCTTACGAGTGTGCAACCCTCCAACATATTCCTAATTCCTTCTGCTAATACTAATTGTGATTTAATGACATCACTGGAAGCTTGCAGGGCAAGTGACGATTTCTGTAGATGGATGCTCTGTTAGAGGCTGTGTCCAGTTCCAATACTCTGCTCATCTTCCAGCTGGGAGCTGAGCACACGGAGTTATGGACGGACAGAGTTTCCCGCCATCTTGTTTCCTACTTAGTATTCAGTCTCCTATCTCCGTGAGAAATGTGGTACCATATTACTATGCAATCTGAAAATAATTCTTCCCATATTCCTGTGGTTTCATTTCTCCCCTGGGAAAAGTGTCAGGTCATTCCCATCTTTGGTATAAAGCTTTCTCATGCCAGTAACTTGAACTACGTTATTCCATGATATTGCAGTTATTTGCACTTCACAAAAGTTCATTTCAACCATGTTCCTAAATTCTTAACTGATGAGAATCTACATTAGATATAGTACTTAACATATGCGATTTACACTTCAATAAAAGACGAAATATTGTTCTTTGGACTTAACAAAAAAACTTCAATTACTCATTTCCACCTTGTATGTCATAGAAAGTAAATTTTCAGCCACCATGGTCTAGTAGAACTGAGTTCTGGAAAAAGCGGAATATGCTAATTTTACACGAGAATAAATATACATGACTTCTTCCTATGCCAGTTGAAAGAGAAAGGATATTTGGGATCACGTGCAGGCATTTTAATAACCTTGAGAAAAAATGTCTAATAATGTAGGAACCAAATATTTGAAAGAGTATAATCAGAGGTCACCAGACTATTTCAGCCTAGCATTAGGCATTAAGCATATTATTGCATTAATGATTATGTAATAATTAAGTGATTACTTTGGTCTCATAGTGATAACATAACCTTTTCTTTGGTCAGACAGAATTTTTAAAAATTCCAAATTGTTAAAATTCCCTTTACCAGTTTCACCCTACATTATGAAAATGGGGACAATATCATGTTACATCTACTTTCTCTGTTCCTCAAATATTTGGTGAGCATAATTAAGTGCCAAGCACAGTGCTGTGTGCCAAAGAGACAGGTGGGGAATCAAAGAGGTACAGCCCTTGCCTTTATGAAGATATCATGGAGAACAGCATCTTTTAATTTTTGGACCCTTTAAAAAAAAATAAATCTACTCATTTATAATGTGATCTTATTACACATTACATATAAAATTATATATTACATATTGTATTATATACTATACATTTTAAAATCCTGACACTTGTCAAACCTAGAAAATGTCTCACATGTTTAAACAAAACACAAATTTTTACAGCTTCCCTTCCTCCCATCGGCCTAATTATTCTCTAATGTGCTTTACCATTGTATTCAATACTCCTTTGACTTCTTAGAAACTGTCACATTTTATTGTTCCTTTTTTTCTACATTGTTTTCTAACATAACACTCTACTTACCTTCAATCCTCCTAGTATTTTATTAAGAATAAATGAGATCTTTATGTAACTATAGTTTGCACATATATGTTTTCACACTACAAACTATGCACCCTTTACAACTTAAACAATGTGAAATAAATTGAAAATATTGCACTTGTGTCTCTTTCAGAATTCAATTAATGCCTTGCTTCTTCCTCAGTCTAATTCAGTTCATTTCATTCGCTCAATCGTGTCCAACTCTTTGTAACCCCACGGACTGCAGCACACCAGGCTTCCCTGTCCATAACCAACTCCTGGAGCTTGTTCAAACTCATGTCCATTGAGTTGGTGATGCCATGCAACCTCTCATCCTCTGTCATCCCCTTCTCCTCCTGCCTTCAATCTTTCCCAGCATCAGGGTCTCTTCTAATGAGTCAGTTCTTCACATCAGGTGGCCAAAGTATTGGAGTTTCAGCTTCAGCATCAGTCCTTCCAGTGAATATTCAGGACTGATTTCCTTTAGGATGAAATGGTTTGATATTCTCGCAGTCCAAGGGATTCTCAAGAGTATTCTCCAACACCACAGTTCAAAAGGATCGATTCTTCGGTGCTCAGCTTTCTTTATAGTCCGACTCTCACTTCCATATATGACTACTGGAAAAACCATAGCTTTGACTAGATGGACCTTTGTCAGCAAAGTAATGTCTCTGCTTTTTAATATGCTGTCTAGGTTAGTTATAGCTTTACTTCCAAGGAACAAGCGTCTTTTAATTTCATGGTTGCAGTCACCATCTGCAGTGATTTTGGAGCCCTTAAAACAAAGTCTCTCACTGTTTCCATCCATTTGCCATGAAGTGATGGGACCGGGTGCCATGATCTTCATTTTTGAATGTTGAGTTTTAAGCCAACTTTTTCACTCTCCTCTTTCACTTTCATCAAGAAGCTCTTTTAATTCTTCACTTTCTGCCATAATGGTGGTGTCATTCCGACAATCTTCATTCCAGCTGGTGCTTCATCCAGCTGGGCAATTTGCATGCTGTACTCTGCGTAGAAGTTAAATAAACAGGGTGGCAATAGACAGCCTTGACATACTCCTTTCCCAATTTGGAAACAGTCCGTTGTTCCATGTCTGGTTCTAATTGTTGCTTCCTGACCTGCATACAGATTTCTCAGGAGGCAGGTCAGGTGGTCTGGTATTCCCATCTCTTTCAGAATTTTCCACAGTTTGCTGTGATACACATAGTCAAAGGCTTTGGTGTAATCAATAAAGCAGAAGTAGATGTTTTTCTGGAATTCTCTTGCTTTTACGATGATCCAATGGATGTTGGCAATTTGATCTCTGGTTCCTCTGCCTTTTCTAAATCCAGATTGAATATCTGGAAGTCCATGGTTCAAGTACTCTTGCAGCCTGGCTTGGTGAATTTTGAGCATTACTTTGCTATTGTGTGAGATGAGTGCAACTGTGTGGTCATTTGAACATTCTTTGGCATTGTCTTTCTTTGGGATTGGAATGAAAACTGACCTTTTCCAGTCCTGTGGCCACTGCTGAATTTTCCAAATTTTCTGGCGTATTGAGTGCAACACTTTCACAGCATTATCTTTTAGGATTTGAAAGAGCTCAGCTGGAACTCCATCACCTCCACTGTCGTTGTTCATAGCGATGCTTCTTAAGGCCCACTTGACTTCACATTCCAGGATGTCTGGCTCTAGGTGAGTGATCACACCATCGTGATTATCTGGGTCGTGAAGATCTTTTTTGTATAGTTCTTCTGTGTATTCTTGCCACCTCTTCTTAATATCTTCTGCTTCTGTTAGGTCCATACCATTTCTGTCCTTTTTTGTGCCCATGTTTGCATGAAATGTTCCCTTGGTATCTCTAATTTTCTTGAAGAGATCTCTAGTCATTCCCTTTGTATTGTTTTCCTCTATTTCTTTGACTTGATCACTGAGGAAAGCTTTCTTATCTCTCCATGCTATTCTTTGGAACTCTGCATTCAAATGGCTATATCTTTCTGTTTCTCCTTTGCCTTTCACGTCTCTTCTATTCTCAGCTATTTGTAAGACCTCCTCAGACAATCATTTTGCCTTTTTGCATTTATTTCTCTTGGGGATAGTGTTGATCCCTGCCTCCTGTACAATGTTACTAACCTCCATCCAAAATTCTTCAGGGACTCTGTTTATCAGATCTGATACTTTGAATCTATTTGTCACTTCCACTGTACAATTGTAAGGGGTTTGATTTAGCTCATACCTGAATGGTCTAGCGGTTTTCTGTACTTTCTTCAACTTAAGTCTAAATTTTGCAATAAGGAGTTGATGATCTGAGCCACAGTTAGCTCCAAGTCTTGTTTTTGCTGACTGTACAGAGTTTCTCCATCTTTGGCTGCAAAGAATATAATCAATCTGATTTCGGTGTTGACCATCTGGTGATGTCCATGTGTAGAGTCTTCTCTTGTGTTGTTGGAAGAAGGTGTTTGCTGTGACCACTGCATTCTCTTGGCAGAACTCCATTAGCCTTTTCTCTGCTTCATTTTGTTTCTTCCTTCTCACAGAATAATCCTCCAGAACAAACACAGCATCATCAAATTTGAGAACCAAAGAAATAAAAGTCAAATGAGATTATTTGATCTAACTCCATAATCTTACTAAGAAAACTGGATATCTGAATCTGAAGATATTTAGGGATATACTTAAAATACACCTAGTAAAGGATGAGTGTGTGTGTGTGTGTACGCATACATATATCTGCTCTTAGATCTCAAGACCTATAGTCTTTTGCTCTTTTACTTTCTCCCAGTCTCGGATAGATACCCTTCCTCAATTCATTTCTTTCCCTATCAAGTCCAGACCCATGAATTAACACTTTAGAAACCTTGCAAATTTCCTCAGGTCTTCTGACTTTTTCCAAAAGAATCCCAGCAAAACCTTGTTCAGGATCATGTCAACCATCTCTCTGGTCTTCTGGACTATCCAGCAGATAATTGGGGCTGGAGAAAACTTCACAAAAGCATAGACTGAGGCCACTGAAATACCACTGTCCTCTGGCAATCTGTCCAGTTCTCCTTGGTCACCCCTTTCCTATTCAGGTCTTCTACCCAACCACCTGCTGGCTGACTCTCACAAACCACTTTCCTTCCTATTTCCCAGAGAAATGGAGGCATTGGGAAAAAGGCTCCCTCAGCTTCTTGCATCTGTACTCAACCCCACCTCTTGCTTTCTGTCTCAATGGCAAAAATAATGCTTCAAACACCCTCTTGAAGTTTTCCTGTCAGTTCTAATCTTTCTCTTTACATTTTCCCCTTAAATTATACTCTTCTCTAGCTATAAGGGGCTTCCCTGGTGGCTCAGTGATAAAGACTCTGCCTACAATATAGGAGACCTGGGTTTGATCTCTGGGTTGGGAAGATCCCCTGGAGGAGGGTATGGAACATACTCTAGTACTCTTGCCTAGAGAATCCCATGGATAGAGGAGCCTGGAAGGCTGCAGTCCATAGGATGACACAGAGTCAGACACGACCAAAGCAACTAAGCAGCAACAGAAGCTAACTGTAAGAAACAAGTTTTCTTCTCTTTATAGCCAAGCTTCTTTTAAAAATTCCCTGCAGCTAGGTTGAAACCACTGCCATATATAGTTATTCTTTCTACAGTCATCAATAAGCTTCTGGTTATAAAAATCTACTGATCATGTTTAGCTGACTTATCTTCTCTGTAACTTCAGATATTGCTGACTAATTAAAAAAAAAAAACATGGAAAGGAAAGAACAAAGAGAGAGAGGAAGGAAGGAAGAGAAGGGGAAGGGGAAAGAGGAAGGAAGGAATTCATTCCACCTCTTTCCCAGTTCACTGGCTTCAGTTTCCATCCATATGCAGATGACACATATGTACTGAGCTCCAGTTATTTGATTAATTCATTCACTCATGCAACACACATTTATTTATACAACATACATTTACCAAGTGCCAGGCACTCGAAAGATACCACCAAATTATCTTGAACTATCATTGAATTATCTTGGTCCTCAGAATTCCTCTCATTTCAGTTCAGTTGCTCAGTCGTGTCCAACACTTTGCGACCCTATGGACTGCAGCACACCAGGCCTCCCTATCTATCACCAATTCCCGGAGTTTACTCAAACCCGTGTCCATTGAGTCAGTGATACCATCCAGCCATCTCATCCTCTGTTGTCCCCTTCTCCTCCTGCCCTCAATCTTTCCCAGCGTCAGGGTCTTTTCAATGAGTCAGCTCTTCACACCAGGTAGCTAAAGTATTGGTTTCAGCTTCAACATCAGTCCTACCAATGAACATTCAGGACTGATTTCCTTTAGGATGGACTAGTTGGATCTCCTAAGAGTCTTCTCCAACACCACAGTTCAAAAGCATCAGTTCTTCAGCGCTCAGCTTTCTTTACAGTCCAACTCTCACATCCATACATGACTACTGGAAGTAATGTCTCTGCTTTTTAATATGCTATCTAGGTTGGTCATAACTTTTCTTCCAAGGAGTAAGTGTCTTTTACTTTCATGGCTACAGTCACCATCTCCAATGATTTTGGAGCCCCCCCAAAAAATAAAGTCTGCCGCTGTTTCCACTGTTTCTCCATCTATTTGCCGTAAAGTGATAGTGGAGAATTATAGACAGTGTGGTGGAATATGTGAAATCACTGGGGAAGGGGATCAGGGAAGATTTATCACAAGTAGATAATTGCTCATTTATATCTCATTTAACAAACCTACAGAGATAGTGAGAGCAAGTGCCAAGGTACCACACCACATGCTAAGGATGTAACTGCTGGCAAGAAGACACACTCTCTGCTTTCATGCTACATACAGTGTAGCACTGGATTCAGATAAATAAGCAGGCAATTACAATTCCACATGATAAGACATAACTGAGTATATGTTGCCTTCTGTATAAGCTGAGGCCCTAAAGATGAATTAGATTTATCAAGTAAGAGGGAATAAAGTGAATGCAATCAAAATAGGAACCAAACACCATACTGCAGGCTACAACGTCCCATATGATATGGGCTCTGCTTATTTCCCCAAGCTCTTCTCATATGCTTGTTCTTGGCCCACCAATGTCCCTTCTGCTCTCTGAACATGCTAAGTGTCTTTCTGTTGGGGTCTTTGATGTTGCTGTTCCTTCTGCCAGCACCTCCCTCCATCCTTTACAAGGTGTACTAGTTATTGGTATACTAAATTATGGTGCCTCGGATCTGAAGCCATTCTTCCCTCCTCTGCCCTGCAATGCTGGGGCTGGGGATCCGGATGCCACAACTGTGCAGGACCTCCTTTGCCACTAAGCCCCTGTTAGCATCTGCCATAAAGCGACCCTCAAGGGAGACTGAAGGTCAGAGGAAAGCAGATGGGACTACTTCTTCCGGTTCTCTTACTTTCCCTGTCAGCAATGCCATTTTTCCTGGTGTAACAGCTGCTCACAACTTTCTGTCTCTTTTGGCTCTCCCAGACCAGGCTCTACAAAGCCCTTCTGCTCTTTCTCTTCCTAGGTTCTGATAATCTCATCTTCTTTTTGTTTCCCAGAATTAGGGGTGGTAGCTGCTTTCCTATAGTTATTTTTTTCTGGGTTACTTCAGGATTCCTTTTTCACTTACTCAGCCTTCCATACCAGTATTTTAACAGCTGGTTTTCCTGATTACATATAACTGGTACAGTACTTGGAACAAGAGTGGGTCCCAGGTATCAGGGATTCTGATACTGGTTTGGTTATGCCTTTGGCCTTAAAGGCAGTGCTGGGTTCCTGCCCAAAGGAAATGAAACACGAGTAATTTATCACTTGCAATGGTATCACAGGGGCTTCCCAGGTGGTGCTAGTGGTAAAGAACCCACCTGCCAGTACAGGAGATATAAGAGACGTGGGTGTGATCCCTGAGTTGGGAAGATCTCCTGGAGGAGGGCATGGCAATCAACTCCAGTATTCTTGCATAGAGAATCCCATGGACAGAGAAGCCTGATGGGCTATAGTCCATAGGGTCACAAACAGTCAGACACAACTGAAGTGACTTAGTGTGTGTGCACACACATGCACGCACATGCACACACACACACACACTATAGTATCATAATCAATTAAATTATCACCCATGTTTGATTGTGATGAACTGACTATTAAAGGACTCCTATTCCTTAGAGGACCAAATGGTGCTGACCATGGCCTTGGGATAGTAAAAGGAGTATGGTGTGAACTGGCTATCTCTGAATACAATGAGAGCTTACAGAAAGAAAATTATAAGCTGAGGCTTTAAAGTCATAGTTTAGGTCATAGTCAAAATAGCTGAAAGCTTCTAAGGAAGTCAGTCTCTCTGAATATCAGAACCAAATTGGGCAGCAGATATATAAGGAGTAGCTTCTTGGAAGGGAAAATCCATATGAAGACCCACAGATTTCAACATACTGCAGGCAGATCTCAGCATACATGCAAATATGACTCAGTCAGAGACAGCTTTCAGCTTTCAAAGAATACCAAGATTTTTCTAACTTATATTAGGATAACTCTGTCCAAAATGTGTGGAAATCAATTCTAAGAATGTGAAACCCAGAAAGATTAAATAACACTTTGGTTTATGCTGGATTTATTGATGTAGTGTGCTTACTAGCTATTCTGAATTGAATGTTTTAACTCGTATAGCTATGTCCCTTGACAGTTTCTTTTGATTGGTTGTGTTACAAGTGGCCTATCATTGTTGAGTTTGAGATGCCAGACTTTCCCCTGCATACTATACAGGAAAGGAAAGTTTGAGAAGAACGTTAGGATGGATTTATGTATGACATGCCCACCACCCTCCTCTGACTACATTTACCAACAATTCAGAGGACTCTCCCTTCATAAAGACCATGGGAAAGGCCTTGGTTAGAGGGACACAGCATCCTTTAAACACCCTTTGGTAGTAGCCCTCTGTGTCGGTTGAGGATGATGGTACCACTGGCTCTGGAGGTCACCTTTTGAGAACCAACACTCTCAGACTTCCTGGACCAGATAGCAGAGTAGAAGCAAGTTGAGCTCACCTCTTCCCACAAGTCTATCTAAATTACAACTAATTGTTGACCAACCATTGATAAAAAAGACTGGAACCTACCAGAAAATATATTCTACATCCAGAGACATAAAGAGCAAA
The DNA here is from genome assembly GCF_027580195.1 of Bos mutus. Classification (NCBI taxonomy): domain Eukaryota; kingdom Metazoa; phylum Chordata; class Mammalia; order Artiodactyla; family Bovidae; genus Bos; species Bos mutus. The sequence goes on from NC_091633.1 coordinate 69,157,455, forward strand.
CCACAGTGCGATGGTAGGGGCATGAACTTGCAATATAGTCAAATCCCATACCCCCTCCCTGGGATCAGCAACCCACAAACTAGAGAACAATTTATACCATAGAAGTTCTCCCACAGGAATGAAAGTTCTGGGGCCCATGTCAGGTTCCCAAGCCTGGGGGTCTGGCATAGAGAGGAGTGAGCCCCCAGAGTATTTGGCTTTAAAGGGCAACGAGGTTTGAGTTCAGGAACTCCACAGGACTGGGGAAAACAGAGACTCCACTCTTGGAGGGCATGTCCGAGGTCTCACGCACACTGGGACCAAGGACAAAAGTGCCTGCATAACCTGGGCCATAACCACCTGTGGGTCTTGGAGGGTCTCTTGGGGAGGCAGGGGAGGGGGCAGCTGCGACTTATTCTGGGACGAGGACACTGGTGGTGCACACACTGAGGAGTGGTCATCAGCATGAGCTCTCCTGGAGGCCAATATTTTGGGACTGAGACCTGGCCCCACCCAACAGCCTGCAGTCTCCAGTACTAGGACATCTCAGGCCAGACAACCAGCAGGGTGGGAACACAGCAGACAGGCTGCCTCAAGACTTCCTGAGCTCACAGCTGTCTCCAGACGCACTCCTTGGCAGAGCCCTGCCCACCCTGGCCAAGGCCCAGCTCCACCCACCAGTGGAGAGGCACTGCTTCTCCCACTAGGAATCCTGAACAAGCCTCCAGATCAGCCTCACTCACCAGGGGGCTGCAGAAGTGAGTCCACAAATGCAGGTCAGAACCTACCCCAAGACCAGCTGGTCTCTGGCCCTTGAGTAACAAGAACAGAGTGTACTGCTGGGACATAGGACATCCTCTACAGAGGGCCACTTCTCCAAGTTCAATAAACATAACTGATATTCCACATACATAAAAATAGAAATTCAGACAAAAAAGCAGAGGAATATGTTCTAGGTGAAGGAACAAGATAAAACTCCAGAAAAACAACTAAGTGACATGGAAATAGGTAATCCTCCTGAGAAAGAGTTCAGTATAATGATCACAAAGATGATCCAAGAACACAGGAAACAAGAGAATGCACAGAGTGAGAAGCTACAAGAAGTTTTAAACAAAGGGAAAATATAAAGAGCAACCAACAGAGTTGAAGAATACAATAACTGAAATGAGAACAACACTCTACACCAATTTATAAGGACTATCGGAAGTGATCTGCTTTCATCCAGCAGGAACAACAGTACATCTTTATGTAAAGTCTTCCACTATCAGCCATCATCTACTCAGCAGAGATAAAGATCATCTCAGCATCCAGTATTTCATCACACTGATCCACTACTGTGATGACATCGTAATTGGATCTGATGACCAGAAAGAAGTAACTTAGATACCTTAATTAGATATATATATAGCAGCAGTTGGCAAACTATAGCCCACTGGCCAAATCCAGCCTGTTGCCTGATTTTGTAAAGTTCCATGGAAGTCCAGCTACATTTATTTGTTTATGTATGACCTACTGCTGATGTCTTGCTCCAATATCAGCATTGAATAATGGAGACCTATAGCCTGCACAACCTAAAACAATCACTGTTTTGCCCTTTACAGAGAAAGGTTTGCATAACCCTATCCTAGAGTAAAGGTGGGCAAGTGATAGGAGCTGAGAATAGAGAGGAACACCACAATCACTTACTGAAGTGTCTGGTTGTTAAGCTAAAAGAGAATAGAAATGTATCCTCAAAATCATAAGGAATTAATAAATAATTCTGACGAGCAGAGTGTTGATTTCAGATTTACTCTTTATGAATATAATTTTTCATGTAATTCCTCAACAATACAATGCCTACACAACTCAACCATTTCCAAAGCAGAAAAAGGATTGTGCCTGGCTGAGTGAATGAAGAAATAAACAAACGAATTTGTTCAGAAGAGTGAAGGCAGCTTGAAGCAGCCTATTTCACAGATGCTGCAGTTTCTCAAATCATGTAGTCAAAAATAGTTACTACACTCCTATGTCATAGCTTGCATTATCTTAGAGACCTGGGATAAAAGCAAGTGAAATATTAAAATGTTTTGAATCTATGAGTTCACACCTTAAAAGGCAGGCAGACAGACAAATAATCATATAATCACAACACCGTGTATTAAATGAATGAAGATTATATTTCCAAGTTTTAATAGTGATTGTCTCTGGGTGAGTAGTCCTTTTTCTGTCTCTGTTTACTCTTTCATTAATTCTAAAATTTTCCCCCAATTTTAATATATCTGGAGTTAGATGCTTCTTACAATTAATGGTATCTTAGATTCAGGGAAATAGATGAAATACCGTCATGGCAGTGTTTCTAACTTTGCTCCAAGAGTAGGTTGTTGGGTCTAGTTGTTCATCCAGCACGAGACAGTTTCCAAGAAACCAGATGTAGAGATTGTTCACGATAAATCCAGATGCATTTTTATGGGATAGAGAATAAAATTTCACTATAGAATTCAACATTTTAGCATGGCAATGTGCTGTTGTACCACGAATGAGCCAATACATCATCAGGACTGAGTCGTCTTTCCTGATGGGGCACCCTTCCTCCCAGGACTAGGGGAGAGGTACCCCTGGGGGTAGATCTTTTCTCACTAACAATGGAGCTCTTGTTGGTGGCACCAAATGCTGTAGCCCTTTTAATATCTTAGTTAAAATGTGGTAGTTGTTTTTCCCATTTAATACAAGAAAAAACTCCTGTTAGAGCCAGTGTGAGTCATACATCATAAACATTCAGTACTGAAATTCCTATGGGTTTTGAATGCCAAACAACATTGTAGGCTTACACTTTTAAAAACTACATTGTAGAATGCTAGAAAACACATGTTAACCTTTCAAGTATTAAGTAAAGCTATAGTATTTTTAAGAATACGTACTATTAAACAAGCCATTAATAAATTCCAATGTGATGCCAGATATGTTAAAATCCTGACATCATTTAATTCTTATGCATAATCCTTTTTCATTGTCTTAATCCAACAAGCAAAGAAGAAGAAAAAGATTTAGGAAAGATATGTTCAAAAGCACATGCATACATCCAAATTCACATACACTGACATAACCATTGGTTTAACAGATCTGGCCTCATTAAAAACACTGAGATTTTAGTAAACCAAGATTGTACACAAAACTTGTGAAGGTACATGAAACTCAGGAAATGCTAATTTTGTATCTCAAACACCCACAAATGAAAAGCCAGAAAACCAGCAATTTTGCATCCAAATTTCCTGGCAAACCATAATCTCTAAAATAATAAACTTTCAATTAAATTATAAATAACAGGTTGCAGACCATTCATTCCAAAAGAAAATTACACTAGCACTTGGCAACTTGACAGTAAAAATTGGAAGGCATATTTTGGTAGTCATCTTTAGGTGACATATGAAAACTTTTGAGACAAATTCTTTTCTCCTTCAAATATTAAAGTAAATCAATATTTTCCATAGGGTCAATTCTAAAAAATGGATTAATAAAGTCAAGGGGAGGAAGCATTTTACACACTTTAAATGATCTCTAAATCACACACCAGTGACTGACTGCATTTTATCCGTCTGCACTTTGGGAAGTGGTTTCTGTGCTGCCCAGAGCCCTGCGTGACTCAGTTTACATCAGAAAATGCTCTCAAAGAACTTCACCATACTGGATACATTGGAAACACAAAGCTCATGTATATTCTCCATTGTTTCCATCATCTAAAAACCACACTGCCAGAAACGTGCTCAGTTCAAAGCGGAGTTGGGACGAGCAGTTGCTAGGGCACTCTAGCCCTCTTGGTGAGCACAGCAAGCAAAACTCTTTGATCACACTGCCCCGCTCTGGTCAAAAGAGAAAACTGGGCTGGCCCGTCAAAGATTTTGTAGCATCACAAAAAATACATTTCTTTAAAAGAGGATGTTTCCCCAAAGGGCAAAGCATCTAAATGGTAAATAACTTAAAAGTTCAAGAAAAATGCATCTTTTACTCCTCTGATAAACAATTTAGGAGGTAAATGCTGGTGTTCATACTATTATTTTCATAGAAACATCTGTTACAGTTCTTTCAAGAGAAGAACAAAATATTATATTGATTATGAATCGCCAGTTGCTATATACAAATGTTAATTTAAAAAGACCAACTTATTAAACTATTTGTATTAATTCAGATTTAAAAATTCAGCATATGCTGTTAATGGCAAATATTTCATTATAATTTTTATAAGTATTTAGTTTAAAATTTAAAAAGTATATTATTAGAGTTACTGAAACTTAAATGTCCCCCAAAAGTCATAGTGATATTGAAAAGAAATTCTAAGATATTTGAAAATCCCTAGTCATAGTATGGAGAAGGCAATGGCACCCCACTCCAGAACGCTTGCCTGGAAAATCCCATGGATGGAGGAGCCTGGTAGGCTGCAGTCCATGGGGTAGCTAAGAATCGGACACGACTGAGCGACTTCACTTTCACTTTTCACTTTCATGCATTGGAGAAGGAAATGGCAACCTGCTCCAGTGTTCTTGCCTGGAGAATCCCAGGGACGGGGGAGCCTGATGGGCTGCCATCTATGGGGTCGCACAGAATCGGACACAACTGAAGCGACTTAGCAGCAGCAGCAGTCATAGTAACTGTTCACTTCAAAGTCATTTGTCTGGACACAGTGGTTGATATTAATATTAATAGTATTACAGTAATGATGGGAATTAACATTTGTTGACCATTTATTGTGCCAAACACGGTCTCAGCTCTTTGTAGGTGATACCTCTTTCATTCTCAGAACTGTGAATTAGGCTCTCTTGTAATCCCCATTTTACAGATAAGGAAACCAAGGAGCAGAAACAACTAGTATAAAGCTGAGGCAAGGCTACACAGCTTAAGCGGTGCTTCTCGGACTCCAACCCAGGCAGTCTGACAACAGCATTCTCTCTTCTATTATGCTATGCATAGAGGAAATCAGGAGCCATTTACTTTCTGTACTTATGTATTTTGCTACTACAATCTGAAAAAAAAATGTGATACTTTGTCTATGCTTGTTTATTATCAAGATCGAATCAATAAATTTTATGCTAATTAGATATGTATCTACTATAATAATAAAACTTAATATAAGCAAATGCTACAAAAACTACACATTATACATTCATTTTTTACATGTATGGTAATTAATGAAATATCAGAAATCTGAGATAACTAGCAACTGTTTTCAAATTTCTGGTAAATTTCTGATCCATATTTAATTTTAACATGAATTACTTAGTTGCCATATTTTTGAGTTACCTGAATCTCTGTCCACAGCTTCAACTCTTGTGACAAACTCTCCTGGATTTTTATTTTCTTTAACTGAAGCTTCATACAGGTGCTGCTTAAATACTGGGGCCTCATCATTTACATCAAGAACAGTAACTGTCAAAGTCTGGGATGAAGAAAGTGTTGGTGTGCCACCATCCAGTGCCAGAAGGGTCAGAATGTGCTGACTTTTTATCTCATAATCCAAAGGAGAAGCAGTAGTTAGAAAACCTGTTTTGAAAGAGAAGAAAAGTAATGCATAATATTCTTTGGGGAAGTCATGCTCACTCTACTTTTGCATAAGTTCTCTAACCTGCTAAAAATTCAGAAACTTTTTCTGTTAAAGTTAAATTTATATATTATCTAGAATAAAAGAGAACATTTTTAAAAGTCACCGTAATTTAAATATAAGAATGAATCAGAATTCAGTAATAATCCATCATGTACCATTATTTACTGAGATGATTACATCAAGGATATTTATCTACCCAACATCTATCTTCATTAAAAAAAAAAAAAAATACCACTACAACAACAGAAAGTGAAGAGGAACTAAAGAGCCTATTGATGAGGGTAAAAGAGGGGAGTTAAAAAGCTAGCTTAAAACTTAACATTCAAGAAACTAAGATCATGGCATCTGGTCCATTACTTTGGGAGAGTCAATTCCTAGGCAGATTGATAAGAAGTCTGGGGGTCCCCAAAGAGAGAGGGGTCTGGAATTCTCAAGGAGGAGGAAAGGATAAAAGTTTTTCTTTTTTCCTCTACATTTTTTAGTCTTAGTCATAGTCACATAAGTCACGTTTTTATCTTTAAGCCTCAAACTGATGATTACACAACAAACAACTCAGTTTAAACTCTGTACCAAGGATTATGTAACAAGAATGTATCCTGCTTCAGGACAGTTTCTGGAAAAAACTTTCTGGCTAATCCTGTTATCTTAAAATGTAAATTATGGGAGCGGGTCTAGTAAGATCTTTACAATCTCCAGACATTCTTTTGATTCACTGTAATAACTACTTAAAAAGTATATAACCCCCTTGCTAACACTAGCGAAGGGGGCACTCTCCATCCCGCTTCTGATGTCTATGTCGGAAGCTCTCCCTATCCCTTTTCTTACTTTAATAAAACTTTATCACACAAAAGCTCTGAACGATCAAGCCTCGTCTATGGCCCCGGATTGAAGTCTTCTCCTCCGGAGGCCAAGAATCCCAGTGTCTTTCGTGGTTCAGCAACAACCTTTGAACTTCATGGCAAACAGAAGTGGTAGAAGTGGAAACAGTGACGGATTTTACTTTCTTGAGCTCCAAAATCACTGCAGACAGTGACTGCAGCCATGAAATTAAAGAAAGGCTTGCTTCCTGGAAGAAAAAACTCTGACAAACCTAGACAGCATATTAGAAAGCAGAGACATCACTTTGCCAACAAAGGTCCATATGGTTAAAGCTATGGTTTTTCTAGTAGTCATGTATGGATGTAAAAGCTGGACCATAAGGAAGGCTGAGCACTGGAGAACTGATGCTTTTGAACCATGGTGCTGGAGAAGACTCTTCAGAGTTTCTTGGACTGCAAGATCAAAGCAGTTAATCCTAAAGAAAAACAACCCTAAGTATTCATTGGAAGGACTGATAGTGAAGCTGAAGCTCGAATACTTTGGCCATCTGATGCAAAGAGCCAACTCATCAGAAAAGACTGATGCTGGGAAAGATTGAGGGCATGAGGAGAAGGGAGCGACAGAAGATGAGATGATTGGATGGCATCACCGACTCAATGAACATGAGTTTGAGCAAACTCCAGAAGACAATGAAGGACAGAGCAGTCTGGCGTGCTGCAGTCCACAGGGTCACAAAGAGTGGGACATGAGTTAGCAACTGAATAACAAAGTTCTAACAGTATCCCTCTTTATGTCAAAGGACACTTCATGTGTAAATGTGACCAAGGTACAAAAAGTTATGGTTATATCCTTTAAGACATTAAGTTTTTGTTAAAAAGTTACAGTTTGTTTATACTATTCTCAGTTAACTATCTTTCATATTAATAAAAAATAATAAAGACTTTACAACTAGGACAATAAAATTCACAAATAAAATGTCTCTATCCAACTGCCACTGAAGTACATAATTCACATAAGCCACGTGTTATAAAAACTTGCATACATATATTTGTTACATAATTCCAACTGTCACATTTTTTCTTTTAGAATTGGTACTTGCTTCTCTAACACATGTTTATCCTATCAGAGCATTTCTTCAAATAATTAAAGAGGTTTACTGAGTCATATTTTATAAAATGGCTTCTCAAGAATTGCTTATCATTTTATACTTCATAGACAAAGCCATTGAAAACCTTACTTTGTCTTGATTTAAAAAAATATGAACCTTGTGAGAGAAAAAATAGCCCATCTCATATGAGTATATTCAGTAATTAGCATTTTTATGATGTTAAAAAGATCTGAAACAGCCACTGCAATTGTTCAAGATTCATGATATCTATATTACTGAGACACAATTCTATTTTTATCCACCCTCTTTAACAACCTGAAAGGGACCTTCCTTAGCCATTCTGGAAAGCATTTGAAGCATTGCTGAAACAGATCCTTGGAGACCCGAGCTCTAACAGAAATCAGCAACTAGGTCTGGACTCTCTCTCTGTCAGTTGGGCTTTTAGGTAGTGTGCATGCAGGCCTCAGAATGGAACCATATGTACAGGATTTAATAAATATTTTGATGAAAATTTCCAACAGTACATAGCCAGACTATAATCATGACTTCCAAATCCTACACATTCAATCTCACTTCCAAATAATGTTCTTATTAACAGTTGGACCAAATGGTATACGTCTGAGATTTTTTCCTGTTGTTCATACAGAAATGACTTTATTTTGAGAATGAGATGGTAGTCCATCTCTTTAATATTTTCTGAAAATCAGGGTGAAGGAATTTCATTCAATTATGTGTGTGTGTGTGTGTGAACTGGTGAGAAAATGTCAGTATTACAAGGTTGACACTTTGTATATATAACTGTCCATCAAGCTACATCAAAACTTTTAGAAGACATTATCTGGCAATATGGTGACAGCAAGATAAGAGCAGTGACAGTGAGTGTCACTGTCTTGTGACAATGTCAGTGTCATTTCTGCAGAGTACTGAAGAGTGAATAAATGCTTCCGCCAAAAATAAAATGGTTCAGTTGTGAAAAGTGAGGGTCTTGATGTCCAAATTAATCCAACTATTTAAAAACACATGATTTCCAACTATTTACAAGGGTATGTTTCTATGATCTTAGAGGTGTTTTGATACTAAAGTCTTTGATTAACATGGTTGACCAGTCATGCTCTACCTTGATCTATCTTGGTATACCTCCAACCCTGTGAACACGCACAATGAGGGCAAAAAAGGTGGCTACTGTAAAATGTTCACCCCAGGAAATGTGACCTAGCTACAAACCAGAGATCTATATTAACAAACAGGCCAACTACTGTTGGTTTCCTGAATACAACCTCTATGCCTACCATCTGTATAAGTGAAATGGTAAATCAAGTCAAATTTCCTTAATGCATATGCATCTTGAGAAGACCATTTGATAACAGAGGAAAATGGAAAGGATAAATGCAAGCAAGCAATCTCAGGTTGTAATCAACAGTGACTTAGACGGTACCTGATGACTCATCTAGCATAAAGGCCATGTTTTCATTTCCTGAGAGGAGGCTAAATGTTACTCTTCCGTTCCTTCCTGCATCTGGATCTTGAGCAGTTATGTGATGCACCAAGGAGCCCACCGCAGCATCCTCTCTGACATGGGCGACGGGGAAAGATGTAAAAGTGGGACTGTGGTCATTCACATCCAGAATCACTACCTTCGCCATCAGTGATCTCAGTCGCCGGTCCGTCACGTTCACAGCCTGGTCCGATGCGGTTACTGTCAGGACAACAGTTGGAACTCTCTCTCTGTCAAGGGGAGACGTGGTGACCAAAGTGCCAGATGAGGGGTGGATGAGAAATGGATTCATTCCAGGGTGGTTGGCTTCAATGAAGTATTGTATTCTACTGTTCAAAAAACTTCCATCACCATCTTTGGCATTGAAGATGTGCACCAGAGTGCCAACAGGGGTGTTCTCTGGTACACTTATCACAATGAACTCCTCCCGGAAAGATGGGGAATGGTCATTCTGATCTTCCACAGCAACACTCAGGAAGACCGTGCTATTCACGGGAGGGTTTCTGCTATGGTCTTTAGTTACCACCCTGAGAAGATAATGAGACATCATTTCATAATCCAGTTCCTTAGAGAGGAACAAGTCTCCTGTTGAGCTGTCCACTTCAAAGTGACCATCCTTGTCATCTGCAGCGATACTAAAATGCAACTTTCCACCATGCTGTCGTTGAAGGTGATCAGGTGACTTTATCAAGCTCATTACTTTTGTAGGCTTCAAGTTTTCTGGTATAACTAAATGTCTAATATTCTGAGAAATGACAGTTCTCCCTTTGGATAGTGGTATCACCTGAAATAAGAATAAAAAGGAGCTGTTAATTTGCAGTATTTTAATAATTTAATCAACACAGGTGCTGCTATTCTTTTGGACCCTAATTCCGTCTATTCATGATATGTATATATACATATTACAAATAAATATATATACAGTAATTGATGAGAAAATGTCTTTTCTTTTATTGCCTAATTCCAGTATGTCTCTGAAAATTAAAAATTGCGTCATATCTAGCAGATAAGAAAGTACAGGATTTTCTACTTCCCCGTTTGCTGTAATGGATGCAATGATAGTTTGCTGAGGCCACAGATGAGAACCAAGGTAGTTAGTTCCACAAACTACTCTAAATCCTAGAAACCCTTGTCTCCTTAATGACAACATCTGCATATATTTAAGAATCATGTATCTGTTTATCTGAAATTAGAGACTTGAGATATTATGATAGAATTTTCTCCTAAACCACACATCCTTAGTCAGTTAATATACTTTGGAAACAGAATACTTGGGGATATATATTCCTGATTAGTATTCATATCTATGTTAATATTACTGATTATCGTGTGTTTGAATAAAAAATCTTCCTATAGTCATCTTGTTATTGATGGGTTGGTGTAATTTTTTTCCTACTATCAAGACTTCCCACAAATCATTTGCTCATTATGACTAAAGGGAAGCCTTAAAATATGGATCTCAAGTGACTTTCTAATTTTTAAAATAGTTATATAAACTATGTGATTTATTATTGGCCATTTGTTTATAAATGTTTCTTCTGCAAATTTGCCAGGTCCCTGCAATTAGGAAAAAAGAAAAGATATTTTTTGTTCTTCATTAAAAAAGTAGTATAAATACCCACATAGTGATGAAAGTATCTTGTCAGTAATTTACAAAGTTAAAATAAACATTTATTTAAATATAGTCATTTCTCAAATAGTAAAGTCACTTAATATAATGTACACATACATCTGCAATGCTCTTTAAAGGGAGTATTCACATTTTTAAAGTATCTTCACTCTATACATTTGTATATAAAGTAAAAAAAAAACTTTCAGAGCATTTTCCCCCATTTGTGTGATGTGAGCTATTACCTGAATATTGATAACTGCCTGTCCTTGAAGAGGAGGCACTCCCTGGTCACTGGCTATTACAGTCATCCTGTAAGAAGGTCCATAATCACGTGAAAGTACTCTAGTTGTTCTTATTTCACCACTGTTGGCATCAATCTTGAAGTGATCAGAACTATCTTCTACACACACACACACACACAAAATTAAGAAATTAATGTTAGTTAATAATGCAGAATACAGAGAATTAATTAATACAAATATATCTGTGATCATTTGGGAGATTTATTTACCTTAGAGCTCTGTGAGAATATGAACATAAGGATTATATGAAAAATATAGACAAGAAATGCAACAGATTATAAAAACTTTATTATGGAAATTTTCACATACTAAAAGTTAGACAATGATATAATGAACTTTCACATGCCTATCACTTAGCTCCAGTATTTATCAACCTATGTGCCACATCATTCAGCAACCCCAATCCTGGGAATATATCCTGACAAAACTATAATTCAAAAAGATACATGTGCTTCCATATTCATAGCAGCACCATTCACAATAGCCGGGATACAGAAACAACCTAAATGTCTATCGACAGGAGAATAGGTAAAAAAGATGCAGATTATACACACAATGGAATATCACTCAGCCATAAAAAGACCGAAATAATGCCATTTGCAGCAGGATGGATGGACCTAGAGATCATCGTAAAGTGAAGTAAGTCAGACACAGAAAGACAAATACCATTTGATGTCACTTATACGTCAGATCTACAGTGTGACACAAATGAACGGAACTATGACAGAAACAGGCTCACAGACACGGAGAGCAGGCTGCGGGGGCCAGGCCAGGGCCGGGGCAGGGGCTCGGCAGAACTATGACAGAAATGACAGAAACAGGCTCACAGACACGGAGAGCAGGCTGTGGGGGCCGGGGCAGGGGGCAGGGCTCGGCGGACGTGGGATGGCAGGTGCAAGCCATCATACAAGGATGGACAAATAACAAGGACCTACTGTGTGGCACAGGCAGTTACATTCAATATCCTACAATAAACCATATGGAAAAGGATAAAAAATAATATTTGTTAACTCACGGCTAATATTATTAGACATTCAGATATTTCCCTTCCCTGTCTACTCTTGAAGCAAATCTCAGAAATTGTATCATTTCTTCTGCATATTTTTCAACACACATCTCTAAAAGATAAGGAAAAATATAATTATAGTATTATATATTTAAATTAGTAGTAATTCCTTCATATTATCAAATTTCTAGTTATTTTTAAAATTTCCAACTGTCTCAAATATTTTTTAGCCAATTCAAATTGGGTTTAACATAAACTCCATATGCACATATCTCTTTGGTCTGTCTCTTCCTGTTATCCATTTATTTATTTTTATTTATTTTGCAACTCATCTGCTGAAGAATTGACTATGTATCCTGAAGCTCCCCATGGTCTAGATTTGCCTGTTGCTTATCACCAACATATAGCTTAAATATGTTCTTCTGTCCTCTCTGTTTTCCTTAAATTGGGAGGTAGATGTAGATAATTAATCAGATTCGGGTTCATTTCAGGGGGAAGACTGCTTTTGAAGTGCTGTGCTGTGTTTTCCTTCAGAGGCGCATGTCTGATTGTCTCTTTTTGTGATGGGGGCACCAGTTGGTACACAGCCTAGATCCACTAATGATTCACTAAATGTTATAAAGTATAACATTCTGAGTCTAAGATGCCATCTTCATTTATTGGCTGGAATGTATTACTCAAGAGAATCGTCTTCTTACCTGTTTATTGGTAACCCACTGGGGCAGTTCATTATATGAAAATTCAGGATAAATGTTTGATAGTAAAACTTTATTTAACAGTATTCAAAATAATGGATTGATTTACTAACATCCTTCAATACTCCAACTATGATCATTAAAGGTTTGTTTAGCTTGTTTTAAGAATCATTAAACAGACATTTAAACACATTATAAATGGGTAAATCTATTGCCATTGTTACCCCTAATGATGTTCACACTGTTTCATCTCTTATCATTCAGTTCAGTTCAGTTCAGTCGCTCAGTCATGTCTGACTCTTAGCGACTCCATGGATCACAGCAAAACAGGCCTCCCTGTCCATCACCAACTCCCAGAGTTCACTCAAACTCATGTGCATTGAGTCGGTGATGCCATCCAGCCATCTCATCCCCTGTCGTCCCCTTCTCCTCCTGCCCCCAATCCCTCCCAGCATCAGGGACTTTTTCAATGAATCAACTCTTCACATGAGGTGGCCAAAGTATTGGAGTTTCAGCTTCAGCATCAGTCCTTCCAATGAACACCCAGGACTGATCTCCTCTAGGATGGACTGGTTGGACCTCCTTGCAGTCCAAGGGACACTCAAGAGTCTTCTCCAACACCACAGTTCAAAAGCATCAATTCTTCGGTGCTCAGCTTTCTTCACTGTCCAACTCTCACATCCATACATGCCCACTGGAAAAACCATAACCTTGACTAGACGACCTTTGTTGGCCAAGTAATATCTCTGCTTTTGAATATGCTATCTAGGTTGGTCATAACTTTCCTTCCAAGAAGTAAGCATCTTTTAATTTCATGGCTGCAATCACCATCTGCAGTGATTTTGGAGCCCCCAAAAATTAAGTCTGACACTGTTTCCCCATCTATTTCCCATGAAGTGATGGGACCAGATGCCATGATTTTAGTTTTCTGAATGTTGAGCTTTAAGCCAGCTTTTTCACTCTCCTCTTTCATTTTCATCAAGAGGCTTTTTAGTTCCTCTTCACTTTCTTCCATAAGGGTGGTGTCATCTGCATATCTGAGGTTATTGATATTTCTCCTGGCAGTCTTGAATCCAGCTTGTGCTTCTTCCAGCCCAGCATTTCTCATGATGTACTCTGCATTTAAGTTAAATAAGCAGGGTGACAATATGCAGCCTTGATGTACTCCTTTTCCTATTTGGAACCAGTCTGTTGTTCCATGTTCAGTTCTAACTATTGCTTCCTGATCTGCATATAGGTTTCTCAAGAGGCAGGTCAGGTGGTCTGGTATTCCCATCTCTTGAAAAATTTTCCACAGTTTATTGTGATCCACACACTCAAAGGCTTTGGCATAGTCAATAAAGCAGAAATAGATGTTTTTCTGGAACTCTTTTGCTTTTTTCATGATCTAGGGATGTTGGCAATTTGATCTCTGGTTCCTCTGCCTTTTCTGAAACCAGCTTGAACATCTGGAAGTTCACGGTTCACATATTGCTGAAGCCTGGCTTGGAAAATTTTGAGCATTACTTTACTAGCGTGTGAGATGAGTGCAATTGTGCAGTAGTTTGAGCATTCTTTGGCATTGCCTTTCTTTGGAATTGGAATGAAAACTGACCTTTTCCAGTCCTGTGGCCACTGCTGAGTTTTCCAAATTTGCTGGTATATGGAGTGCAGCACTTTCCTAGCATCACCTTTCAGGATTTGAAATAGCTCAACTGGAATTCCATCACCTCCACTAGCTTTGTTAGAATCTTCTTAAAGGTGGTTCCCAGGGCTTCCCAGGTGGCGCTAGTGGTAAAGAATCTGTCTGCCAATGCAGGAGACATAAGAGATACGGGTTCAACCCCTGGGTTGGGAAGATCCCCTGGAGAAGGGCATGGCAACCCACTCCAGTATTCTTGCCTGGGGAATCCCATGGAGAGAGGAGCCTGATGGGCTATAGTCCACGAGGTTGCGCAGAGTCGGATAGGACTGATGTGACCTAGCACGCACGCACAAAGGTGGTTCTCAAGTCTTTGATATGATCTAGTCATTTTTAGCAGCCTCCTGATATTTGGTTTAACAAAATGTTACAGACTCATCTTGAAGATTTCCTGTCCGAGACCTGGAGTCAGTCATTTCTCCAAGGACTCCTGGTTTCTTCCATGGAACAGTGTTGGGAGGTTGTATTCTGCTCATTGCCTCTGGGTCACTCATTCTTTCTAGGCCATCTTCAGTGGACAGAGAACACACACACACAACTAAAAGACGTCACAAGTTCATATTGATATTTCTAATTCAAATTGATTTTGGTAGGGTTTTTTTCTAGTTTGTTAAATAATAGATTTGTATTATTTGATAAAATCTTAATACTTCGAACAATTCAAAAAACTCAAAGTCTGGGCCAGTCATGACTCTCTTTCTTTCTTTTATTCAGCTGTCAATGAGTCATTATGATACAACAGACACTTTACTAGTTATAGAGGAAATAAAGGCAAATAAAAAAGCACTCCTGCCCTTAAGAAAGTCAGAGTATAGAGCAGGAAATTATGTAACATTTGCTGGTTGTGATATCTATACTTTGATCCATTTACTTCATTCTTATAGGATATAAACAAAGATGTGTGTGTGTGTGTGTGTGTGTGTGTGTGTGTACGTAAACAAAGATATATATGTTCCCATTATATTGATTTTTATCTTGTTATTTTATCTTATATTTTGTAGTTGCTTCTATTTTGCAGTTGGATGGAGTTAAAGGAAGGGTATGAATAACATAATAGACAACACCATATTTTTATATTGCTATGTACCAAGTACCAGATTAAAGACTATTTTTTTTTTTAAATATCAACATTTCAAACTTTCAGAAATATATGATGACCATCCATGGAAACACTTTCAGGTTGGTAAAGTCCCAATATTTCTTCAAAAGTTTTAAAGAAATGACAAAATATAAGTACAGCAGAGAACCTGTGTATACCTCCAAATTTCACTCCCCTTTTTCTTCCCTGTGGACAGCCTCTGTTCTAAAGTGGAGATGTATCTCTCTAGTCCATATATTCATGGACAAGTTCTAGGCTGGTTGTGTTTCTTTCCAAATAATGGCACCACAGAGGATTATAGTGTAACCTGTGTGTGTGTGTGTCTGTCTCTCTGCAGCAGGCTCACTGTCCCTGAACAATGCCCTCTGTCGCCTTGCCAAGCATGAACGTGATTTGCATTCTCATTTCTTTCTGTTTTCAGGTTTTTCATCAATATTTTGTAATTTTCTACACAAAGGTCTTGAATATATTTTACTGAAATTTCTCTCCCTATGCTTTTCATCAAGATGATTCTAATTTGAAAGGGAAACATTTACTTTGTGGGTCCTCCTTTAAAGAGAATAGGACAATATTCCATCCCGGAGAAGCCCCAGCAAGGGAAGAACCATGAAGCCTAAACTTCATGATCTTTGAAGCAAGCCAGACCCTACACCCTATGATTTTCTTTGTTATAGTGAATCAAACCTTTGAAATCCTGCTTAGTTTTTAAAATGCTAGTGATTTTTGTATATTGACATGCTCCCAGAAATTTTTTTATGCTATTGATTCCAATGGTTTGCCTGTAGCATATTTGGGATTTTCCACGCAGGCAATTAACTTATCTGCAGGTAAGAGCAATGCTGTCTCTTGCTTCTCTATGTTTGTATCAAACATGACACAGCAAAAAATGCCTTTTAAAATCGTATAAAGAAACAATGTCAGCTAAAGGTAATCATTGGATCCAATCACAGGAATGCAACACCTGTGCATTCTCGAAGAAAAACATAAACATAAGCCTGTCTCAGTAAAATTCCCACATATACATACATGAGTGTACATATGTGATATTTTGAGTATGATTGACTCTGACCTGAAAAATATTTAATTTTGATAGAGATTCACAGGTGCTTGGTATTTATAATCATGTGTCTTTATGGGGAAGTGTTAATCACTCAGTTGTGTCTGACTCTCTGCAACCCCATGGACTAGGCAGCCCACCACACTCCTCTGTCCATGGAATTCTCTAGGCACAAATACTGGAGTGGGCAGCCACTCCCTTCTCCAGGGGATCTTCCCAACTCAGGGATTGAATCTGGGTCTCCTGCATTACAGGCAGATTCTTTACCATCTGAGCCACCAGGGAAGCCCTGTCTTTATATGTCTTTATACTCAATATCATTTTTTATACATTATTAATAGTGCTTTCCTCAATAAAAGCTGATTTGCATTTTTAGATTATTGAAAATTATTCATTTAAAGTGGATGATTGGTTGATTTCTCTTTAGGACATGAAAAAAATGTATGATTTTACATTAAACTTTAAAATTCTTTTTTAAAAAGGTGATTCTAAAATACAACAAAGTTATTTTGTGTGCAATTTGGTGTTATTTTCAGCATTAACTATTTTCTCAGAAGGAGGCAGATGTTTGGTAGACAGCGGAGAAAATGCTAAAAGCTCTTAATCCTATATGAATAGTAACTTTTACCTGAAGATACCGAATATATAACTTCTGCATTGTTTCCCTCATCAAGATCCTTTGCAAACACAGTTGTAACCAACATATTTACTGGCTGACCTTCCAGAACCTGTCATTAAGACAAAGAATGACAAATTAGTAGGTAAAATTTAAACAAGAAATATCGATGAAACTTGAAAGAACACAATGCTCCTGTAATTTTTAAACTACTTTTAAACCCACACATAATTCAAATGTCTACCATATAAAGGTTATATGAATGTAAATCCATGAAAAGAATCCATATTACATATTTAAATGTTTCATTCAATTTGAACAAATTATCTGCAGCATTTAAACTAATTTTGAGAGGAAAAAAAGGAAACAAAATTCACTACAAAATTTCAGATTTTTGATGCAAGAAGCAACAGTTAGAACCAGACATGGAACAATGGACTGGTTCAAAATTGGTAAAGGTGTATGTCAAGGCTGTATATTGTCACCCTACTTATTTAACTTATATGCAGAGTACATCATGCTAAATGCCGGACTGGATGAAGCACAATCTGGAATTACGATTGCAGGGAGAAATATCAATAACCTCAGATATGCAAATGACATCACCCTTATAGCAGAAAGTGAAGAGGAACTAAAGAGGCTCTTGATGGAGGTGAAACGGGAGAGTGAAAAAGCTGGCTTAAAACTCAGCATTCGAAAAACGAAGATCATGGCATCCAGTTCTATCACTTCATGGCAAATAGATGGGGAAACAATGGAAACAGGGACAGACTTTATTTTCTTAGGCTCCAAAATCACTGCAGATGGTGACTGCAGTCATGAAATTAGAAACGCTTGCTCCTTGAAAGAAAAGCTATGACCAACCTAGACAGCACATTAAAAAACAGAAACACTACTTTGCCAACAAAGATGCATATAGTCAAAGATATGGCTTTTTCAGTAGTCATGTATGGATGTGAAAATTGGACCATAAAGAAGGCTGAGGGCTGAAGAACTGATGCTTTTGAACTGTGGTGTTGGAGAAGACTCTTGAGGGTCCCTTGGACTGCAAGGAGATCAGTCCTGAATATTCATTGGAAGGACTGGTGCTGAAGCTGAAACTCCAATACTTTGGCCATCCGATGTGAAGAGCTGACTTATTAGAAAAGACCCTGATTCTGGGAAAGATTGAAGGCAGGATGAGAAGGGGACGACAGAGGACGAGATGGTAGGATGGCATCACTGACTCAGTGGACATGAGTTTGAGTGAGCTCCAGGAGATGGTGAAGGACAGAGAAGCCTGGCGTGCTGCAGTCCATGGGGTCCCTAAGAGTCAGACACAACTGAGTGACTGAACAATAACAAAAAGGATTCTAGTTTCTTATTCATCACCTTCTAGGGGCATTTTTAAAGGTTTGAAACATGCTAAAGATAATCACAGACTATTATTTCAGGAAAGGTATCTTATTAATTAACAGAAGGTTTCCTGGAATACTGAAATACACATGTGGAACTGAACTCCTAGTTTCTGTTCTATTGCCTAATTAAGCTGTGAAATGTCATACTTGGGGCTTCCCTGATGGCTCAGCAGATAAAGAATCCTCCTACAACACAAGAGCTGCAGGAGATGTGGGTTCAGTCCCTGGGTCAGGAAGACCTCCTTGATGGAGGGCAAGGCAACCCACTCCAGTATTCTTGCCTGGAAAATCCCATGGACAGAGGAACTGGCAGGCTACTATCCACAGGGTCGTAAAGAGTCAGACATGACTAAAACGACTGAGCACACTGTACACATGTCATGCATAAAATGAAATAATATAAAATCATAAGGACGGTATCATAATGCTCCACAGATGGCAGAATTTTCTTTAAATATGATTTTGGAAGATGAGTTTAAAGTTATTAACTTCCTCAATACCTTTTTTGTGTTTTTCAACATGCATATCTGAGCTTAATTTGAATGTTTAATTATTTTAGAGCAATAGCTTCCAAACTTTTTATTTATATAACCCATTTATTTTAAAAGAAGTATGAGTACCTTCAAGGTACATTTATCAATTATCTACATGAACTAACACGCTAATTTATTATGTACATTATAAAACATACAAAAATATGGAAATGAAAAACATAAGATCACATAAATGTAATTAGAAGTTTTTGCATTTACCTGCAAAGATCAAATGTTACAATCTTTGGGTGCACATCAGTCGCAAAGAGTTGGACACGACTGAGCATCTGAGCACACGTGCACCCTTCACTTTAAAACTACAGATTGTTCTGTCTTCAACTAACCAGCTCAAAGATGGTTTTCAGTTGAGCTTTAAAACAAAGAAAGGCATGAATATTACTGAAAAAAAAAAAAATCCATGTCTGAGCACTACTGATAATGAAGTACCGTTATGTTTGCATACAACAGACAGAACCACATTATCATGAAACAACTGAATGTGTGATCCCAAATAGAACATACAAGCATTTTCTTTTTAAAATTTATTAATTTTTTAATTGGAGGACAATTGCTTTACAGTATTGTGTTGGTTTCTGCCATGAATCAGCTATAGGTATATCTTTTCTTTTTTCTAATAATTATAGGTTTCACATTTAGATCTTTAATCCATTTTGAGTTTATTTTTGTATATTACCATATGTGAAGTAGATCACCAGTCCAGGTTCGATGCATGAGACAGGGCGCTCAGGGCCAGTGCACTCAGATGAGCTTGAGGGATAGGATGGGGAGGAAGGTGGGAGGGGGGTTCAGGATGGGGGACACATTTACACCCGTGGCTGATTCCTGTCAATGTATGGCAAAAACCACCACAATACTGTAAATTAATTAATTAAAAAAATAATTGTAGGTTTCTATGACATGTGGACAATTCTAAATCTAAAAATGTATGCATTTCCACACCGACTGACTGGGTAAGTTCATTCTTTTGACCACAAGATGGTGCTGAAAACTAATAATAATACAAATGCTGCATACCACATACCTTGACGTACAGTTCCTTCCCAGCGAGGCACTGTGGGAAATACGGCCTGTTGTCATTGATGTCAGTAACTGAGACATGCACCAGCGTGGTGGCGCTGCGCGGAGGGGAGCCGTGGTCGCTCACCAGGACGGCCACTTGGTGGTGCGCGCGCTGCTCGTGATCCAGGGCCACCCAGCTGATCAGCTCCCCTGAGGAGCACAGAGCAGCGTGAGAGAAGACACCACTTGTACCAGAATTCCGGTGTTAAGAACCCCATCCAGACCAATGCCCAGAAAGGAAAATCAGATACAAAGCTCTAAGAGCACAACTTCCAAAATCACATTCCTTGATAATCTAGCTCCACTGCTGAAAGAATTTTCTGAAGTTTCTTCTGTCATCTTCAATTTCTCATTCTTTATATTTCAAATTATCTACCATGAACCATTTGAACTAAAGAATGTATAAAGTTATTTATTACTATCTCACAAAATATATGTATAGTGAGCATAATGACTTCCCAAATAACTTCATGCTTTACAAACCATATTTTGCATATTCTTGCTCAGAACTGTCTTCTAGACTATGTCCCTCATGTTTCATCCCACAAACTCAGGCATAAAGTTGTAAATGCTTCTACATACTACGAAGGGCCATCTCCCACTGCAGAATTCCACCAGGAATTAATTTCCTCACTGTCTATGAAAATATGAATTTGTGAGAAAGTAATCATGAAGAAACTATTACCTAACATTGCCATTTCTAAGTTTTTTTTTTTTTTTCCCTCGTCTTCCAAATGAAATGACCGTGTGAAAAACAAAAAGTGAAATCAGGAACAAAAAAATTCATATTTGGAAAAGTTGCTGAATTGATGAAGCTAAAATGCAGTGTTTACATATCCCTTTACTATGTCAACTGTATTTATAAAGTATTTACTGTTTGATTCTAACAAAAATGACAAAGACAACATCTGCATTTTTAAAGTTCCAAAATATAATTCTTCTCAGAAAACCCTAAATGCTGAATAGCAGCCTTTCACTTGATGAACCAACTGTGACTGACAAGTAGCAGCTATTTGGAAAGACTGGGAGGCTCAGCCAAGGACGGGCGTGAGGGCGCCATGCAGGGTTCTGAGGAAGAAGGCTGCTGCCAAGGCTGCCTGGAGCCTCGGATGTGGAGAGCACTCGTGCCGGCCACACTCTGGAGGGTGCCCTCAACCCCCGCATTGCCACACCGTGCCCAGCCCTGGTGAAGAGGAACAGCTTGTGAGTGTGTAGACTTCCAAGCCCCTTCATACACTTTAACTCTTCACCCCCCAGAGCAGGCCATGGAGCATGGCAGGATTCTCTCTTCTAGTCAAGGAAAAGGCAATGGCACCCCATTCCAGTACTCCTGCCTGGAAAATCCCATGGATGGAGGAGCCTGGTGGGCTGCAGTCCATGGGGTCGCTAAGAGTCGGACACGACTGAGCGACTTCACTTTCACTTTTCACTTTCATGCATTGGAGAAGGAAATGGCAACCCACTCCAGTGTTCTTGCTTGGAGAATCCCAGGGAAGGGGGAGCCTGGTGGGCTGCCATCTATGGGGTCACAGAGTTGGACACGACTGAAGCGACTTAGCAGCAGCAGCAGCAGCAGTCAAGGTAAGGAAACTGCCCTAAAATGAAGCTTCTTGCTTCTAGCCATGCAACAATTCTAAGAGTGGACACCTGGTCTTCTGAATCTGGGCATTGAACTGACTGTGGGAGAGAGAAGACCATGCGGGGACCAAATGTATATTTTATTTCCAAAAAAATAAATTGCTGAGTGAAACAGAAGACCTAAGAGAACTATTCAGCACATGGAAGTAAAGAGCAAGCAGGACCATCCTGGCAGCAGTGCAGTTTGTGCCCTGCTGGGGGCGCCCAGCTCAGGAGGGAATGGGATCTGAGATGCAGCTTGCCATCTCAGCAGGCCCTGTGTCCTGGGGTAAAGCGCCATCTGCTGGAGGAAGGGGCACCTTTTCCTAACTCACACAGTGGGCACTTAGAAGGTAATTAGAATTGAATTCAAATTGGGTCCCATTACAGTCCATGGGTCACAGACTGAGCAACTCACATACACACACACATATATAGAGCAAAGGGCAACATGTATAAGGACCTCAGCATGAATGGTGCCTCTTGGAAATGTACAAAATGGTAACCTTCTCACTTCTTTTTAGCCCCATGACCTTGGGCATGTTATTTGAGCTATGCAGGTCTCAGTTTCTGCAGCTAAATGGTTGCAGTATAAACACAGTTAATTTGTAGGTAGTTGCAGAAATTAAGGTCCTTGTAAATTTATATAAAATTTAAAATATAATAAAATTTGTATACTTAATTAAGACTTGAAAAAAAAACCTCATGGGTAAATATTTGCCCATTCCCCATGGTTCCTTGAAAAAAAAAAATGAGAATGGGGAAATATATCAAATGAATAATTTTGAAATTTAATTAATGTATGATTTTCTAGTTCTCCATCGATGACATTTATGTTTTATAAAATATTATTTGAAAAATTTAAAGACATCTACAAGTGAAAAAATATTGTGGGAGAGATTCGACTTTACACAAGAGTTTATCCAGTCCAGTGCTCACTGTAGCTCTAATTCAAAACGAGAACCATGTATGGACAGGCAGTATGTGGGTGTGAGGCAAGGAAGCATGGATCATTCTAGGAAAAATTCTTTTCAATTTTGACTTCACTTTAAAATCACAATACTGTCATCAAGTAAAGTATTCACTAAAAACTGCAATTTTAACTATATATTTGCACTAGTGTTATAATTTAGATTTGGGTTTTATCAATTCCAATTTTAAAGCAATAAGTGCAAGCTACAAAATGCTACCTGTATTAGGATTCATCTTGAAGAATTTTTCATCGGACAAAAGGAAATATGATAGCTGTCCATTCTTTCCGGAGTCTCTGTCAATTGCTGTAATTTTGCCTATTACCCCTTGGGGCATAGGACTCTCCTGGACTTTCAAAAACAATACATCGTGCCAGAAGGTAGGGGAATTGTCATTCTCATCCAGGACATGAACAGTTACTGAAGTGCTCGCATTTTGTGACAATTTGTCCTCTGGGATCCAGGCAAACACTCTAAAATTATACATTTGTGTGGATTCATAGTCAAGCTGTCGCCGCAAATAAATCCAACCTGTGAAAGGATGGACTCCAAACGCAGCGGAATCTGTGCTGGGCTCCAACCAGTACACGAGCTGCGGGGGAGCACCCTGCGGGCCCAGTGGGCGGGCCCGGATGCGCAGGACTGGGGTCATTGGCGAGAGCGACTCACTCACTTCCACTTGATAGACCAAATGCTCAAACGTCAAAGACGGGCTTCTCTCCTGTCGCACGATAATGACTGTCAGCACCAGCAGGGACGCCCGAGAAGGAACGCCGAGGTCCTGGGCCACCAGGGTCAGCGTGCACGCCTGCAGCTGAGCGCCAGACAGGCTCCGGTTGAGGTACACCACGCCGAGCCCAGCGTCCACGGAAAAGAGGCTCGGGCTTTGGCGCGCAATGGAGTAGCGGACGAGCCCGTTGAGCCCGCTGTCTTTGTCTTCTGCGCGGGCACGGTACAAGGCTGTGCCAGGCAGCATGCTCTGAGACACTGTAACCTCATCGGAGGCTTTGGGAAACACCGGGGGGTTGTCATTGACATCGATGATGGTTATATTGACCTCTGTGCTGCTGCAGGTGGGGGAGCTGCCGAGCTGTGCCTGGACGGTGAGCACAACCACCGGCTGCGCTTCGTGATCCAGAGGCTTCTGGGTTCGAACGGTGCCCAGCCATGGGTGAATGGAGAACGTGCCGTCCAGATTGCCAGAGGAGATCCTATAAAAAACTGGCTCTGAGGAATCTGAAAAGAAAAAGAAAAAAAAAAAAAAAAAAAGAAAGGACGAAATTAAAAGAGAAGGCAATCACTTTAGGCTAAAAGAACATACCTACCAGGAACACTAAGAACTGAAAGCACTAACGTGTATCACATACATGGAGAATGCTGTGCAATGTCGCACGTCTTCCTCGGCTCTCTAATCCCTGTTGTAAGTGAACACATGGTCTCTCAAGTATCAGTAGACAAAAGTACTGTCCTGGGACAAGGAGAAAGCCGCGGATTTCACCATCTTCCTTCCCTCTTCTTGAATTAAGTAAAACAGAAAGATATTCAGAAAATAATGTGGATGCCTATATTTGAGGAAGCAAAGTCAAGTATTTCCTACTCCAAGTGATAGTCCCCACCCAGGGGTCTAACCCAAGTCTCTTGTATGGAGGGAGACTCCTGCATTGCAGATGGATTCTTTACCAACCGAGCCACTAGGGAAGCCCCTTCTCTATAATAGCTACTGACAAAAGGCGAATACCATCCCCAAAAGTTAAGGAAAGAAGAGGCGATGGATTAGGTTTAGGGTTAGGGAGCAGGATGGGCTTCCCTGGTGCCTCAGATAGTAAAGAATTCATCTACAATGCTGGAGACCTGGGTTCAATCCCTGGGACAGGAAGATTCCCTGGAGAAGGGAATGGAAACCCACTCCAGTATTCTTACCTGGAGAGTCCCATGAACAGAGCAGCCTGGTGGGCTACAGTCCAAGGGGTCTCAAAGCGTCAGACATGACTGAAGGACTAACACTTTCACTAGGGAGCAGGATAAAATCTTTGAACAAGTAATTCACTTCCAGGAATTTTTCTTGCAGAGAAACCTCTACTAGAAAAAATAACTGTAAATCATTCAAATTGATAGCAAAAAGAAAATGTTTAAATAAAGCATATTTTATACATATAAGTTGAAATACTAGGCAACTTTTTTAAATGAGATGGAATGATGTCCAGTTTCTTGGAAAAAGGTCCTCAATACACAAACTGGGGAAGTAGGGGGATAGGGGGAAGGTCGTTGTAGAACAGCAAATACAGTTGGATGTGTTTTCATAAAAATTTTTTGAAGTCTGTGTGTCTGTGAAATGCAGTTGGTTAAAAGTACCCATTACTTTTGTGATTTAAAAAAGTAGGATAAAAATAATGTTGAAAGAACAAAGAGTAAGCCATAGATTGTATGGTCTCAATTCTTCCATGGAGAAAAGGTAAGATTTATTCAACACTGCATTGTTTGGCCGACTCTTTGCTACTCCATGGACTGCAGCATACATGGCTTCCCTGTCCTTCACCATCTCTTGGAATTCGCTCAAACTCATGTCCATTGAGTCAGTGATGTCATACAACCATCTTATCTTCTGTTGTCCACTTCTCCTGCCTTCAATCTTTCCCAGCATCAGGGTCTTTTTCAATGAGTCTGCTCTTTGCATCAGGTGACCAAAGTATTGGAACTTCAGATTCAAATCAGTCCTTCCAATGAATATTCAGGATTGATTTCCTTTAGGATTGACTGGTTTGATCTCCTTGTGGCCCAAGAGACTCTCAAGACCCTTCTCCAACACCACAATTCAAAAGCACCAATTCTTTGGTGATAAGCATTCTTTATGGTCTAACTCTCACACCCATATATGACTACTGGAAAAGCCATAGCTTTGACTATACAGATCTTTGTTGGAAAAGTAATGTCTCTGCTTTCTAATATGCTGTCTAAGGCTGTCATAGCTTTTCTTCCAAGGAGTAAGAGTCTTTTAATTTCAGGGCTGCAGTCACCATCCACAGTGATTTTAGAGCCCCCAGAAATACAATCTGTCACTGTTTCCATTGTTTCCCCATCTATGTGATGGGACCAGATACTGTGATCTTCGTTTTTTGAATGTTGAGTTTTAAACCAGCTTTTTCACTCTCCTCTCTCAACTTTACAGAGAGGCTCTTTAGTTCCTCTCTGCTTTCTGCCAACAGTGGTATCAACTGTACATCTGAGCTTATAATTTCTCCTGGCAATCTTGATTCCAGCTTGTGTTTTAACCAGCCCAGCATTTCACATAATGTACTCTGCATAGAAGTTAAATAAGCGGGGGAACAATATACAGCCTTGACATACTCCTTTTCCAATTTTTAATCAGTCCATTGTTCCATGTCTGGTTCTATCTGTTGCTTCTAGACCTGCATACAGATTTCTCAGGAGGCAGGTAAGATGGTTGGTATTCCCATCTGTTTTAGAATTTTCCAGTTTGCTGTGATCCATACAGTCAAGATTTTAGTGTAGTCAATGAAGAAGTAGATGTTTTTCTGGAATTTTCTTGCTTTTTCTATGATCCAACAATATTGGCAATTTGATCACTGGTTCCTCTGCCTTTTCTAAATCCAGCTTGTACATGTGGAAATTCTCAGTTCATGTACTGTTGAAACCTAGCTTGGAGGATTTTGAGCATTACCTTGCTAGCATGTGAAATGAGTGCAATTGTGCAGTAGTCTGAACATTCTTTGGCAATGCTCTTCTTTAGGATTGGAATGAAAACTGACCTTTTCCAGTTCTGTGGTCACTGCTGAGTTTTTCAAATTTGCTGGCATACTGTGTGCAGCACTTTCACAGCATCATCTTTTAGGATTTGAAATAGCTCAATTGGAATTCCATCACCTCCACTGTCTTTGTTCATAGTGATGCTTCTTAAGGCCGACTTGACTTCACACTCCAGGATGTCTGGCTCTAGGTTAGTGATCACACCATTGTGGTTATCTGGGTCATTAAGATCTTTTTGTATAGTTGTTCTATGTATTCTAGCCACCTCTTCTTAATAGCTTCTGCTTCTGTTAGGTCCATACCATTTCTGTCCTTTATTGAGCCCATCTTTGAATGAAAGTTTCCCTTGGTATCCCTAATTTTCTTCAAGAGATCTCTAGTCTTTCCCATTTTATTGTTTTCCTCTATTTATTTGCATTGTTAACTTAGGAAGGCTTTCTTATCTTTCCTTGCTATTCTTTGGAACTCTGCATTCATATGGGTATATCTTTCCTTTTCTCCTTTGCCTTTCGCTTCTCTTCTTCTCATAGCTATTTGTAAGGCCTCTTCAGACATCCATTTTGTCTTTTTGCATTTCTTTTTCTTGTAGACGGTATTGATCACTGTCTCCTGTACAGTGTTACAAACCTCCATCCATAGTTAGTTCTTCAGGCACTCTGTCTATCAGATCTAATCCCTTGAATCTATTTGTCCCTTCCACCGTATAATCGTAAGGTCATACCTGATTTAGGTATGATTTAGGACATACCTGAATGGCCTAGTTGTTTCCTCTACTTTCTTCAATTTAAGCCTGGATTTTGCAATAAGGAGCTTTGCAAAAGCTGAGCCACAATCAGCTTCTGGTCTTGTTTTTACTGCCTGTATAGAACTTCTCCATATTCAGCTCCAAAGAATATAATCAATCTGATTTCGGTACTGACCATCTGGTGATATTCATTGTGTACAGTCATTTCTTGTGTTGTTGGAAGAGGGCGTTTGCTATGATCAGCAAATGTTCCAATAATGGGTTTCAATGTAGCATAAGACATAAGTACTTACTCAAGGACTCTTTAGCTTTCACTGTTCCCACAGGACTGTCTTCAGGCACATCTTCATAAACAGAGAAAGTGTACTTAGGCCTTTCAAATTCAGCAGGTGCCAGAGTCGTCTGGAGAATGTGTATGGTGACTTCAGCATTAGTGACAGATGTGAGCCCGCCACCATCTCGAGCACAGACCATCAGCAGAAGTGTGGTGGATTCCAAATGACTAAGAGTTGATGTTAAGTAAATAATCCCTGATAGGAGAAAGAGAGAATTAAAAGGCAGATAACATGCAATAAACATGTACAAGCAACATTACACTGACCTGCTAATGCTACTGTTATGGCTGCTACTTGAGTGGGCCACGCTGTGCTCAGTATTCGGTAAAACATTACTCTGCATGTGTCTGTGAGGGTATTTTTGGGTATAACTGAGTCAAACAGATTGGCTCCCCTGCTGTAAACAGGCCTTATCCAGTCACATGAAGGTCTGACTAGAACAAAAGGGCTGGTCCGCCCCCAAATAGATGAGATCCCTCTTGCCTGACTACCTTCAGCTTGGCACAGTGCCTGTTTTCCTTTCCTTTTGAATTGAACCTAGACTTCCTGGCTCTTCCTGAGTCTTGAGACTGCCAGCCTCAGCCTTGAGCTACACCGTGGGTTCAGCAGGTCTTGAGTTTATCAGCTCACCTGCAGATCTGGGGGCCTGTTAATCTGTGTAATCTCTATAATCACAGGCCCAATTCCTTCAATAAATTTACACACACACACACACACACACATACACATCTTCATATTTATATATGTTCTTTTAGCTCCATTTCTCTGGGGAGCCCTAATACATCCACTTTCCAATCAAAGAACTTGAGAATATTTGCAAAATGATGGTCCAAATTCCACCAAGTAAGCAATATTTCCTAGAGCTTAAACTTTAAGTCATCTTGGAAATACATCAGTTAACCAGGAAAAAACAAACTGTTGCCTTCCCGAGGCCTTACTATCATATCTGCAGCCCGGGATGAGGGACAAGCAGAGTACATCTCATAACCCAGTGTAGTCTAGGCTAATGCCAGGTTGTCAGGTGATCACCATCTGCCCAGGCACCAGAACTTAAAGCCACAGATGAGGCTGGAGTCTTATCTTCTGGGGTATCTGCCATAGCAAGACCAGAGAGCAGCTCTTTTTCAGGGAACTCCATTCTCTCTGTTAGTGAGAGAATAAAATATTAATGGGTGTGGGGAAGAAAACTTCAAGAAACATTAAAACTGTTAGGTAGGAAGTTAGGCATGAGCAACGAGGTGTTGCTGGCTGAAAGGGATGCAAGCTCACAGATATGCTACAAAAATAACCATAGAGACTTTTCCAACTCCTGCACATATACTCTAGACACACAGTGATACAAACCTACCACAGGGGCTTTTCCAGGTAACCTTAGGCAACTAAGGGCCAACCAAGGGCTCACAAATATTCTACATCTGATTATAACAAAGACTGAATTATGGGAAGATATAAACAACACAGCCTGCTATTATATAACTTGCAATTGTCAATTGGCTTTGAGTGTATGCTCATTTGCATTCCCTTTCATTGACTGGTAGTAGGCACAAACCCTATTTTGCACAAAGCATAACCCAAAGGAGGAAACATGAAGTATAAAAAAGGGGAAACTAACAGGGAAAAATGGCACCCCACTCCAGTACTCTTGACTGGAAAATCCCATGGATGGAGGAGCGTGGTAGACTGCAGTCCATGGGGTCACTAAGAGTCGGATATGACTGAGTGACTTCACTTTGACTTTTCACTTTCATGCACTGGAGGAGGAAATGGCAACCCACTCCAGTGCTCTTGCCTGGAGAATCCCATGGACAGAGGAGCCTGGTGGGCCACCGTCTATGGGGTCGCACAGAGTTGGACACGACTGAAGCAACTTAGCAGCAGCAGCAGCAACAGGGAAAAAGAAAACTCTTTTGAGGTCAGCCTGCTCCCATATCATGGGAATGTCTGTCTAACAAAAGATTTATCTGCTTGAGGTGAACTAAGCTATAACTTGTCTGTTGTTTTAAACCCTTTAGACTACTGTTCCAAATTTTTGTTGCAATGAGGCAAGAATCAAGGAAGAAAAATAAACCGACCTGACAAAAGCATGAGGATAATTTAGGTGTATACACAGAGAAGAAGGTGTAAATGGTTAAGTTGAGGAGAGATCCAGTAGTGCTGAGAAAACCAATCATTTGAACACCGACACAAGCTTCCCTAACCAAGAAACCTTGACAAGCCACCTGTATAAACCCACACACAGCGAGGAAATGCCACAATAAAGAGAACTCCACAAATTGCCAGAATACAGAAAGGACACCCCAAACTCAGCAATTTAAACAAGATGAAGAGACAGAGGAATACCCAGCAGGTAAAGGAACAGGATAAATGCCCACCAAACCAAACAAAAGAGGAAGAGATAGGGAATCTACTTGATAAAGAATTCTGAATAATGATAGTGAAAATGATCCAAAATCTTGAAATCAAAATGGAATCACAGATAAATAGCCTGGAGACAAGGATTGAGAAGATGCAAGAAAGGTTTAACAAGGACCCAGAAGAAATTTAAAAGAGTCAATATATAATGAATAATGCAATAAATGAGATCAAAAACACTCTGGAGCCAACAAATAGTAGAATAACAGAGGCAGAAGATAGGATTAGTGAATTAGAAGATAGAATGGTAGAAATAAATGAATCAGAGAGAAAAAAAGAAAAACGAATTAAAAGAAGTGAGGACAATCTCAGAGACCTCCAGGACAATATTAAACGCTACAACATTCAAATCATAGGAGTCCCAGAAGAAGAAGACAAAAGAAAGACCATGAGAAAATACTTGAGGAGATAATAGTTGAAAACTTCCCTAAAATGGGGAAGGAAATAATCACCCAAGCCCAAGAAACCCAGAGAGTCCCAAACAGGATAAACCCAAGGTGAAACACCCCAAGACACATATTAATCAAATTAACAAAGATCAAACACAAAGAACAAATATTAAAAGCAGCAAGGGAAAAACAACAAATAACACACAAGGGGATTCCCATAAGGATAACAGCTGATCTTTCAATAGAAACTCTTCAAGCCAGGAGGGAATGGCAAGACATACTTAAAGTGATGAAAGAAAATAACCTACAGCCCAGATTACTGTACCCAGCAAGGATCTCGTTCAAATATGAAGGAGAAATCAAAAGCTTTACAGACAAGCAAAAGCTGAGAGAATTCAGCACCACCAAACCAGCTCTCCAACAAATGCTAAAGGATATTCTCTAGACAGGAAACACAAAAAGGGTGTATAAACTCGAACCCAAAACAATAAAGTAAATGGCAACAGGATCATACTTCTCAATAATTACCTTAAACATAAATGGGTTGAATGCCCCACCCAAAAGACAAAGACTGGCTAAAAACAAGACCCCTATATATGTTGTCTACAAGAGACCCACCTCAAAACAGGGGACACATACAGACTGAAAGTGAAGGGCTGGAAAAAGATTTTCCATGCAAATAGAGACCAAAAGAAAGCAGGAGTAGCAATACTCACATCAGATAAAAGACTTTAAAACAAAGGCTGTGAAAAGAGACAAAGAAGGACACTATATAATGATCAAAGGATCAATCGAAGAAGAAGATATAACAATTATAAATATATATGCACCCAACATAGGAGCACCACAATATGTAAGACAAATGCTAACAAGTATGAAAGGGGAAATTAACAATAACACAATAATAGTGGGAGACTTTAATGCCCCACTCACACCTATGGATAGATCAACTAAACAGAAAATTAACAAGGAAACACAAACTTTAAACGATACAATAGACCAGTTAGACCTAATTGATATCTATAGGACATTTCACTCCAAAACAATGAATTTCACCTTTTTCTCAAGCGCACACAGAACCTTCTCCAGGATAGATCACAGCCTGGGCCATAAATCTAGCCTTGGTAAATTCAAAAAAATTGAAATCATTCCAAGCATCTTTTCTGACCACAATGTAGTAAGATTAGATCTCAATTACAGGAGAAAAACTATTAAAAATTCCAACATATGGAGGCTAAACAACACGCTCCTGAATAACCAACAAATCACAGAAGAAATTAAAAAATATATCAAAACATGCATAGAAACTAATGAAACACAACATTTCATTTCATAGAAAATGAAAACACAACAACCCCAAACCTATGGGACACTGTAAAAGCAGTCCTAAGGGGAAAGTTCATAGCAATACAGGCATACCTCAAGAAACAATAAAAAAGAAATAAATAACCTAACTCTACACCTAAAGCAACTAGAAAAGGAAGAAATGAAGAACCCCAGGGTTAGTAGAAGGAAAGAAATCTTAAAAATTAGGGCAGAAATAAATGCAAAAGAAACAAAAGAGACCATAGCAAAAATCAACAAAGCCAAAAGCTGGTTCTTTGAAAGGATAAACAAAATTCACAAACCATTAGCCAGACTCATCAATAAACAGAGGGAGAAAAATCAAATCAATAAAATTAGAAATGAAAATGGAGAGATCACAACAGACAACGCAGAAATACAAAGGATCATAAGAGACTACTATCAGCAATTATATGCCAATAAAATGGACAACGTGGAAGAAATGGACAAATTCTTAGAAAAGTACAACTTTTAAAAACTGGACCAGGAAGAAATAGAAAATCTTAACAGACCCATCACAAGCACGGAAATTGAAACTGTAATCAGAAATCTTCCAGCAAACAAAAGCCCAGGCCCAGACGGCTTCACAGCTGAATTCTACCAAAAATTTAGAGAAGAGCTAACAACACCTATCCTACTCAAACTCTCCCAGAAAATTGCAGAGGAAGGTAAACTTCCAAACTCATTCTATGAGGCCACCATCACCCTAATACCAAAACCTGATGAAGATGCCACAAAAAAAGAAAACTACAGGCCAATATCACTGATGAACATAGATGCAAAAATCCTAAACAAAATTATAGCAATCAGAATCCAACAACACATTAAAAATATCATACACCATGACCAAGAGGGCTTTATCCCAGGGATGCAAGGATTCTTCAATATTCACAAATCAATCAATGTAATACACCACATTATCAAATTGAAAAATAAAAAACATATGATTATCTCAATAGATACAGAGAAAGCCTTTGACAAAATTCAACATCTATTTATGATAAAAACTCTCCAGAAAGTAGGAATAGAAGAAACATACCTCAACATAATAAAAGCTATGTATGACAAACCCACAGCAAACATTATCCTCAATGGTGAAAAATTGAAAGCATTTCCTCTAAAGTCAGGAAGAAGAGGGTGCCCACTTTCACCATTACTATTCAACATAGTTTTGGAAGTTTTGGCCACAGCAATCAGAGCAGAAAAGGAAATAAAAGAAATCCAAACTGGAAAAGAAGAAGTAAAACTCTCACTGTTTGCAGATGACATGATCCTCTACATAGAAAACCCTAAAGACGCCACCAGGACATTACTAGAACTAATCAATGAATATAGTAAAGTTGCAGGATATAAAATCAACACACAGAAATCCCTTGCATTCCTATACATTAATAATGAGAAAATAGAAAGAGAAATTAAGGAAACAATTCCATTCACCATTGCAATGAAAATACTTAGGAATATATCTACCTAAAGAAACTAAAGACCTATATATAGAAAACTATAAAACACTGGTGAAAGAAATCAAAGAGGACACTAATAGATGGAGAAATATACCATGTTCATGGATTGGAAAACTCAATATAGTGAAAATGAGTATACTACCCAAAGCAATTTATAGATTCAATGCAATCCCTATCAAGCTACCAACGGTATTCTTCACAGAGCTAGAACAAATAATTTCACAATTTGTATGGAAATACAAAAAACCTCTAATAGCCAAAGCAATCTTGAGAAAGAAGAATGGAACTGAAGGAATCAACCTGCTTGACTTCAGGCTCTACTACAAGCCACAGTCATCAAGACAGTATGGTACTGGCACAAAGACAGAAATATAGATCAATGGAACAAAATAGAAAGCCCAGAGATAAATCCACACACCTATGGACACCTTATCTTTGACAAAGGAGGCAAGAATATACAATGGATTAAAGATAATCTCTTTGACACGTGGTGCTGGGAAAACAGGTCAACCACTTGTAAAAGAATGAAACTAGAACACTTTCTAACACCATACACAAAAATAAACTAAAAATGGATTAAAGATCTAAACATAAGACCAGAAACTATAAAACTCCTAGAGGAGAACATAGGTAAAACACTCTCCGACATACATCACAGCAGGATCCTCTATGACCCACTTCCCAGAATATTGGAAATAAAAGCAAAAATAAACAAGTGGGACCTAATTAAACTTAAAAGCTTCTGCACAACAAAGGAAACCATAAGCAAGGTTAAAAGACAGCCTTCAGAATGGGAGAAAATAATAGCAAATGAAGCAACTGACAAACAACTAATTTCAAAAATATACAAGCAACTCCTACAGCTCAATTCCAGAAAAATAAATGACCCAATCAAAAAATGGGCCAAAGAACTAAATATACATTTCTCCAAAGAAGTCATACAGATGGCTAACAAACACATGAAAAGATGCTCAACATCACTCATTATCAGAGAGATACAAATCAAAACCACTATGAGGTACCATTCCACACCAGTCAGAATGGCTGTGATCCAAAAGCCTACAAGCAATAAATGCTGTAGAGGGTGTGAAGGAAAGGGAACCCTCTTACACTGTTGGTGAGAATGCAAACTAGTACAGCCACTATGGAGAACAATGTGGAGATTCCTTAAAAAACTGGAAATAGAACTGCCTTATGATCCAGTTCTCCCACTGCTGGGTATACACACTGAGGAAATCAGAATTGAAAGAGACACATGTACCCCAATGTTCATTGCAGCACTGTTTATAATAGCCAGGACATGGAAGCAACCTAGATGTCCATCAGCAGATGAATGGATAAGAAAGCTATGGTACATATACACAATGGAGTATTACTCATCAATTAAAAAGAATACATTTGAATCAGTTCTAATGAGGTGGATGAAACTGGAGCCTCTTATACAGAGTGAAGTCAGCCAGAAAGAAAAACACCAATACAGTATACTAACGCATATATATGGAATTTAGAAAGATGGTAACAATAACCCTGTATATGAGACAGCAAAAGAGACACTGTTGTATAGAACAGTCTTTTGGACTCTGTAGGAGAGGGAGAGGGTGGGATGATTTGGGAGAATGGCATTGAAACATGTACAATATCATATATGAAACGAGTCACCAGTCCAGGTTCGATGCATGATACTGGATGCTTGGGGCTGGTGCACTGGGACGACCCAGAGGGATGGTATGGGGAGGGAGAAGGGAGGAGGGTTCAGGATGGGGAACACGTGTATACCTGTGGCAGATTCATGTTGATATATGGCAAAACCAATACAGTATTGTAAAGTTAAAAAATAAAATTAAAAAAAAGAAAAAGAAAACCAATCATTTATTATTGCCAATACCACCTATTGGTGTATTAGTGTGGAAACACAAAAAGAAGTCTAGCATAACCAGTTTAAGAAATGAAAATGTTAGTTGTATTTAACAAAAAAATAAACACACACATAAAATGTTAGATGCATTTACATATAAATAAATGTGGCTGAACCATAAGGAGTCTATCACAACACAACTAGCTCTAAGCATTAGTTAAATGAAGGCCCGACTACTGCAATTTTGCCAGTTTAAGAGAAGCTGGCAAAAATATCAGAAATGTTTGTTTTCCGGCATTAAAAAAAACTGAAACCCATACAATTTCTTTCTTTTTTTAAATCAAATCTGCCCTGTTATAACTCCAATTCCTCGTTTCAATGTTCATTAGAAATTTAGTGAATTTTTCTTATTTCTCCTTGGCAAACACATCGTCAATCAGTCAGTTAAGTTCAGTCGCTCATTCGTGTCTGACTCTTTGCGACCCCATGAATTACAGCATGCCAGGCCTCCCTGTCCATCACCAACTCCTGGAGTTCACTCAAACTCATGTCCATTGCATCAGTGATGCCACCCAACCATCTCATCCTCTGTCGTCCCCTTATCCTCCTGCCCCCAATCCCTCCCAGCATCAGTCTTTTCCAATGAGTCAAATCTTTGCATGAGGTGGCCAAAGTACTGGAGTTTCAGCTTCAGCATCATTCCTTCTAAAGAACACCCAGGGGTGATTTCCTTCAGATGGACTGGTTGGATCTCCTTGCAGTCCAAGGGACTCTCAAGAGTCTTCTCCAACACCACAGTTCAAAAACATCAATTCTTCAGCGCTCAGCTTTCTTCACAGTCCAACTCTCACATCCATACATGACCCAATCATGTATGGAAAAACCATAGCCTTGACTAGATGGACCTTTGTTGGCAAAGTAATGTCTCTGCTTCTGAATATGCCATCTAGGTGGGTCATAACTTTCCTTCCAAGGAGTAAGCGTCTTTTAATTTCAGGGCTGCAATCACCATCTGCAGTGACTTTGGAGCCCCAAAAATAAAGTCTGACACTGTTTCCACTGTTTCCCCATCTATTTCCCGTGAAGTGATGGGACCAGATGCCATGATCTTAGTTTTCTGAATGTTGAGCTTTAAGCCAACTTTTTCACTCTCCTCTTTCACTTTCATCAAGAGGCTTTTTCGTTCCTCTTCACTTTCTGCCATAAGGGTAGTATCATCTGCATATCTGAGGGTATTGATATTTCTCCCAGCAATCTTGATTCCAGCTTGTGCTTCTTCCAGCCCAACGTTTCTCATAATGTACTCTGCATTTAAGTTAAATAAGCAGGGTGACAATTAAGTTAAATAAGCAGGGTGACATATAAGTTAAATAAACAGCCTTGACGTACTCCTTTTCCTATTTGGAACCAGTCTGTTGTTCCATGTCCAGTTCTAACTGTTGCTTCCTGACCTGCATACAAATTTCTCAAGAGGCAGGTCAGGTGGTCTGGTATTCCCATCTCTTTCAGAATTTTCCACAGTTTATTGTGATCCACACACTCAAAGGCTTTGGCATAGTCAATAAAGCAGAAATAGATGTTTTTCTGGAACTCTCTTGCTTTTTCCATGATCCAGGGATGTTGGCAATTTGATCTCTGGTTCTTCTGCTGTTTCTAAAACCAGCTTGAGAATCTGGAAGTTCATGGTTCATGTACTGCTGAAGCCTGGCTTGGAGAATTTTGAGCATTACTTTACTAGCATGTGAGATGAGTGCAATTGTGCGGTCGTTTCAGCATGGCTTTTCTTTGAAATTGGAATGAAAACTGACCTTTTCCAGTCTTGTGGCCACTGCTCAGTTTTCCAAATTTGCTGGCATACTGAGTGCAGTACTTTCACAGCATCATCTGTGAGGATTTGAAATAGCTCAACTGGAATTCCATCACCTCCACCAACTTTGTTCGTAGTGACGCTTTATAAGGCCCACTTGACTTCACATTCCAGGATGTCTGGCTCTAGGTCAGTGATCACACCATCGTCATTTTCTGGGTCGTGAAGATAATTTTTGTACAGTTCTTCTGTGTATTCTTGCCACCTTTTCTTAATATCTTCTGCTTCTGTTAGGTCCATACCATTTCTGTCCTTTATTGAGCCCATCTTTGCATGAAATGTTCCCTTGGTATCTCTAATTTTCTTGAAGAGATCTCTAGTCTTTCCCATTCTGTTGTTTTCCTCTATTTCTTTGCATTGATCGCTGAAGAAGGCTTTCTTATCTCTCCTTGCTATTCTTTGGAACTCTGCATTCAGATGCTTATATCTTTCCTTTTCTCATTTGCTTTTTGCTTCTCTTCTTTTCACAGCTATTTGTAAGGCCTCCCCAGACAGCCGTTTTTCTTTTTTGCATTTGTTTTCCATGGGGATGGTCTTGATCCCTGTCTCCTATACAATGTCACGAACCTCTGTCCATAGTTCATCAGGCACTCTGTCTATCAGATCGAGGCCCTTAAATCTATTTCTCACTTCCATTGTATAATCATAAGGGATTTGATATAGGTCATACCTGAATGGTCTAGTGGTTTTCCCTACTTTCTTCAATTTAAGTATGAATTTATACATTATCATAACCAAAGCTAAATATCTCCTCAGACCTGTGCCAGGCACAGCATCTCCATTTTCTTATCTGACATGATTGTATGTCATTTCACTTGCAGTTCCTTTCTCCTGAACATTGTCCAAATTGATCTGGGAACACATGGTTCCAGATGTAGTCTGACTACAACAAAGAAGAGCAGAAACATTTTTTACTGGAATACTTATAAAATAGTAATGTAACCAAGTATTATCACACCCACATTTGCAGTCATGTCAAAATTGGGGTTCCTACTGATTTGCTGGTCCACCAAAACACTCAATATTTCTGTTATTGATTAGCTTCAAACTTTCTTTATGAAAGTCTATCCTTGATTAAAAAACAAAATTCAAATGATGCAAAAGTATCAATCTACAGAAGAAAATGAAAAATCTCTCTAACCCAATTATCCCCTATTCTCTGGGTATATAGTCTCCTAGAATTAACTCAGTTTTAATTATTGGACATTTAAAGGCTTTTATTTTCCACACAGATGGTGTATTTCCATTATGACAATTAAAAGATTAATGCCTGCCTCAAGTAGACCACAAGCTGGTCTACCTGCTTTCAGACAGACTGCTTCCATATTATTTTTCAAGATTTGGATTTTAGGAAGACTATTCTAATACAAATATGTATTAGAATAGTCTTCCTAAAATCCAAATCTTGACTTATCGTGCTCTCCCAGTTTTCAGGGAAAGTTTAAGTGCCTTATTGTGATAACCAAGCTGCTCAATTAGTACTTTTCCATCTCTGTGGCTCCATCTCACCACTCTCATTGTACAGGACCTTGGCACAGAGAACTATATCTAATTTCCAGAATAGATCTTGTTCTTTTCTATTTGGATTGCTGCATCCCCTCCCTGGAATAACTTCATTTTCTCTGGCAATGATTTCTCAGATCAGATGAGATCAGCCACTCATTCGTGTCCGACTCTTTGCGACCCCATGAATCGCAGCACGCCAGACCTCCCTGTCCATCACCAACTCCTGGAGTTCACTGAGACTCACGTCCATTGAGTCAGTGATGCCATCCAGCCATCTCATCCTCTGTCGTCCCCTTCTCCTCCTGCCCCCAATCCCTCCCAGCATCAGAGTCTTTTCCAATGAGTCAACCCGTCGCATGAGGTGGCCAAAGTACTGGAGTTTCAGCTTTAGCATCATTCCTTCCAAAGAAATCCCAGGGCTGATCTCCTTCAGAATGGACTGGTTGGATCTCCTTGCAGTCCAAGGGACTCTCAAGAGTCTTCTCCAACACCACAGTTCAAAGGCATCAATTCTTCGGCGCTCAGCCTTCTTCACAGTCCAACTCTCTCACATTTTAAAGCACAGTTCTAGGTTCAGCTGGCACAGGGGACCTTCTACCTCCCACCCTGCTTCAGAGACCGCTCCTCCAGGACCCTGCAGTGGCCTGAGTACATGTGCCCATAACACATGTGCCACATTGTACTTAACTTTTGTTTAATTAGAGGATAATTTCTCTACAATGCTGCATTGGTTTCTGCCATACAACTATCATAACTATATATTAATATGTATCCCTTCCCTCTTGAGCCTCCCTGCCATGCACCCCCATCCCACCCCTCTAGGCTGTCACGGAGCACCAGGCTGGGCTCCCTGTGCTATACAGCTGCTTCAAATAAGCTATATGCTTTACACATGGTAGTGTATATAACTACCTTACACTTTAATTAACGGTGTTTGTCTTTCTTATCATTCATTCACTTATTCATTATTTCACTTATTCATTATTTACTTGTGGTTTAAAAATCAAAAGACAACATTTTGAAAATATATAAAAAACAGTTTAGTACACATAATAATGCAGAGATTTATAACTAAGATGAAAAGATACAAATAAACCAAAAGTTAAGGTGAATAAGGACAGATAATTCTTATAAGAAAGAATAAAGCATAAATAAATACGATAATGCTCAAACTTATTAAACATAACAGAAGTACAAAACTAAAAACAACTACCTCCTATTTTCATCTCTGCTGCTGTTGCTAAGTCGCTTCAGTCGTGTCCGACTCTGTGCGACCCCATAGATGGCAGCCCATCAGGCTCCCTGTCCCTGGGATTCTCCAGGCAAGAACACTGGAGTGGGTTGCCATTTCCTTCTCCAACGCATGAAAGTGAAAAGTGAAAGTGAAGTCGCTCAGTCGTGTCCGACTCTTAGTGACCCCATGGACTGCGGCCCACCAGGCTCCTCTGTCCATGGGATTTTCCAGGCAAGAGTGCTGGAGTGGGGTGCCATTGCCTTCTCCGATTTTCATCTCTAATGTTGGGTAAAACTTTTAGGTAATATTTTGCCAGATTAATAAAGGATGTGGTATCAACATATACTTTGCAAAAGACACTTTAGCAATATTTATCTAATGGTAAATTGTTCTTATTCAAAACTTAGAAATCTACCCTGTACTTACATAAGGGCTCTGAAATAGGAAGTCCTTTGCAATATTGCAAATGAATTTAATATCTCTCAAGGAAATAATAAATGTTTAAGTCTATTGTAATATATTAATACAATATAGTAAGAATACTCCATAGCACCCAAAATGTATAAAGGAAAGATATACGTTTTCATTTAAGAAGACTTTACATGCTGCTGTTGTTGCTTAGTTGCTTAGTCATGTCCAGCTCTTTCGTGCCCCATGAACTGTAGCCCACCAGGCTCCTCTGTCCATGGCAGTTTCCAGGCAAGAATACTGGAGTGGGTTGCCATTTCCTTCTCCGTTACATCGTATATTTTATATAAAAAATGAGTTGTAAAAATGAATGTATATATAATTCAGTATGTTTAAAAAAAACTTAGTACTCAAACATTTAAACAATGTATAAGAATACAGTGTATTTCTACTGTAAAACATTCAGGAAGTGTTAAATGAGCAGGTTAGATTACAGAA
This sequence comes from Bos mutus, assembly GCF_027580195.1. Classification (NCBI taxonomy): domain Eukaryota; kingdom Metazoa; phylum Chordata; class Mammalia; order Artiodactyla; family Bovidae; genus Bos; species Bos mutus. Next base: position 69,197,915 of record NC_091633.1, read on the forward strand.
TAATATGTAAACTATAATCATAAACACTAACATATATACTTTGGATGCACACACACATGCAAAGAAATATGCACACTGGAAAATATGGAAAGATCTGAACAACTATAAAGAGAGCCCATCTATATGGGTTGAGATTACAGGATAACTCACAATACTTCTTACATTACTATAGTTTTAAAGAGCATATGTGCTATGGACTGAATTGTATCCATCTTTAATATGTTGAGGGTCTAACCCCCAGCATAGCTATATTTGGAGCAAAGAAGTAATTAAGGTTAAATGAGGTCATCAGGGTGGATTCCTGATCCTACGGGATTAGTGTCCTTACAGGAGAAGACGCCAGAGAGCTCTGTCTCTCTCCCATCGTGTGAGAACACAAGAGCCCTCAACAGGAGCTAAATCAGCCAGGAACTTGGTCTCAGACTCCCAGCCTCTAGAACTGTGAGAAATTAACATCTGTTGTTTAAAACAGCCAGTCTGTGGTATTTTGTTACAGTAGCCCAAACTAGGGCTTCTCTGGTGGCTCAGACAGTAAAGAATCTGCCTGCAATGCAGAAGACCAGGTTTGATGCCTGGGTCAGGAAGATCCCCTGGAGGAAATGGCAACCCACTCCAGGATTCTTGCCTGGAAAATTCCATGGACGGAGAAGCCTGTGGGCTACCTTCCCTGGAGTCACAGAGAGTCAGACATGACTGAGTGACTAACACTGACTGAGCCCAAGCTAAGGCAATTAAGTTTGTAAGTAGAAATTTTATATATGTGTGTATATATAAGATAGTCATAAAAATATGTGTTTATTACAAGACATTAATCTACCTCTGTTTAGAGCTTGTATACTTGCATACCATATTGAAGCTTTACATTGGACATTAAAACGTGCATTTTAAAATAACTGTCCAAAAGCCTTTTCAAAAATAGGATTCTTATTCTGTAAAAAGCTTCAAGGATGTACAAGAATGGAAACATCAGAACTAGCAAATGAAGATATTTAGGAGAGCTGTATTCAATTAAATGAATCCCTGAGCTTGAGATAAACATGATCTGTAGAAATTACCTATATAAAAGTGATTGGACGTGATTCCCAGATATAAACAAAAATAATGCTACCAATGTCCAAATTACTAGCAAAATGTGTCCCAACAACATATGGTAAATTGGGAAATGTAATAAAATAAATATCTGTACTATATTCACTCTGCTAGTTGAAAGCATTATATCTGGTGAGAGTAATCTAGTGTTCAATGGGCCTCATCCCCAAATTCCGAAACTGGTGTTTTAAATCGAGATAATTTGATAATGAGATTTGAAGTCTCAAAGGTTTGACGATGGGGACCAAAAAGAACGCATAAGTTGTCTGTGGTTTTTATTAGTCTATGCTTCATGCCACACAGAATGGTATTCCATGTGGCAAGATTAATTTTCTTGTTTTCTAACAAAATTTCACTGATAAATGTCCATCTCATTTGTTATATTACAGATTCTCAACAAATTTGAAGGAAAGGAAAAGAGAAGAGAAAAGGAGACACTGGAAAATACAGACAGCTGTACAAATATAACTTTGTCAAGAACCTTCACACTTAAGAAATATACACTCACTGATCAACAGCTAAATGCCAATGAAGTGAACTAGTTAGACCTGGCAGCTAAGGCACTGCATGATGTTAGCTCTTACAACGAGGGCTTAGCTTGCATGCCTGCTACGTTGCTTCAGTCACGTCCAACGCTTTGTACCCTGTGGACTGTCTATGGGATTCTCAGGGAAGAAAACTGGGGTGGGATGCCATCTCCTACTCCAGGGGGTCTTCCCGATTGAGATATCAAACCCACATCACTTACATCTGCCTCATTGGCAGGCAGGCGCCTCACATACAGCAGTCATTCAGACACGAACTCACTGCTGGGCAGTGGCAGGCGACCCACTTCCCAAAGGGAAGGGCCTTGTTGAGAAAACATTTTTCAAGTCTTTTAAAACAAATAACACTGTATAAGAGCCTGACCATACAAGGTAAATATTTCTAGTTTTAGCTTTTCAAAAGGTTTTTAAAAGAAGACGCCCATTATCTTACTACTTCAGGTGTCATTTCACAGACATCTCAGAAGTATGGCCTTTGCTCTAGGGTGTCTGCATTAAGATAGTTTACATTCACATATATGCATACACATATATATGTGTGTATACATAGATACATACATATCTATATATACTTACACATACTTGTATTGCGTATATATATTATATATATAAAATACACAAATGTTAATCTACTCAAAACTCCTCGGCAATGATGGGATGGTCAGTTTTACATAACAGGAAATCTTTTCAACAGTACCAAGTGCCAAGTACAGTCTCCATACTATCACAAATTGCACTGACTTCCGTGAATGCCCACAGAAGCATTCAGGCCTTCACTTAAATCCATCATGGATTTACCCTCCTCATCTATAAATTAGGATGATGATGATAATCACCCAGCAATCTCAGACACAATTAGTTACTCTCTGAAAATGTCCAATTCTTGTATAAACTATTTTAAAAAGCCCCAAACTTTAGGATTTCTAAGATTTTTCAAAAACTTTTATTAAACAAAAGCGTGATACTCTGTTAAGAACAACCACTCGAAAGGTAGCACAACTGATAAACACACTTGTCTGGATATGCATGACAAAACAGTGTGACAGAAAGCCCTGAGGGCCGCTGGTTCACTATTAGTAAATGTGCATGCTTACATCTTCATATCTTCTTTTGTGTATTTAAATATATTACGGGTACTTGTGTCAGTCAGGAACCAGTAACGGAAACAGAAACCACACTGAGACTGTTAGAGACGATACAATTAAAAGAACCAAAGACACCTGCGTGAAGTGAAAGCGTTAGTCGTTCAGCCGTGTCCAACTGTTTGCAACCCCACGGACTGTAGCCCACCAGGCTCCTCTATTCATGGAATTCTCCAGGCAAGAATACTGGAGTGCGTTGCCATTCTTTTCTCCAGGGGATCTTCCCAATCCAGAGATTGAACCTGGGTCTCTTGCACTGCAGGCAGATTCTTTACCATCTGAGCCACAGGCAAGACTGACCACACATGTATGAGAAGCTAAAGCTGTAAGAAGGGGAGAATGAGCAGCACTGCATGAAGCAGTGGGCTTTTCCAGGGCTGCAAGGACAGAGAGGAAGAGGCAGTGGTACTACCCCTACCTCAAAGGAGAGGAAGAGCTCTGCGGTGGTGCTGTTCGGATGGTACCCAGTGCCCAGGGCACCTCTTTGCAGCTGATATTCAAATGCCTGAGAGAGTGACTCACAGCTGGTGTTCAAAACTTCAAGGGCAAGGCCAGCAGGCGCTTAGATTGCCTTTGAGAAGTCACAGTGAGGGTAGTACTCACCACTCCAGGACACACTGCAAGGTCAGGGCAACTGATGGGCACTTCTGAAGGGAATGCATTCTCATATATGGGAAAAGGAGACACTGATAATTATATACATAAGTGATATTTTTTAAAAAGGAGAGACAAAGATAAAATCTTACAGCAGCAACAAGAGAAAAAAGACTGAGAACCTATAATGGAATAATTCTTTGACTTCTCAATTGCAATGACAGAGGTCAAAGGATAAAGCAATATTGTGAAAGTTATGGAAGAAAACAACTGCCTATTCAAAATTTTCTACTCAGATAAGCTATTTTAAAGTATGAATACTGGATCAGTCAGAATTCTTCAGAGAAACAAAAACAAATAGTGGAAATGATAGAGAGAGAGACAGTGATGGGATAGAGAAGATAGGGAATGAGGGGAAGAAGGAATAGAGGTAGAGAGACTAGAGAGATTTAAGGAACTGGCTCATGTGGGGGTTGGCAAATCTGGAATTCAGGGCTGGCCAGAAGGTTAGACATTCTTGCAGGAGTTGATGTCACAGTCTTGAGTTGGAATGCAGCCTAAAGGTAAAATTCCTTCTTCCTGGGGGTATATCAGTCTTCTCTTTGAAGGCCTTCAACTGATAAGATGATCAGATCAGTCGCTCAGTCATGTCCGACTCTTTGCGACCCCATGAATTGCAGCACGCCAGGCCTCCCTGTCCATCACCAACTCTGGGAGTTCACTCAGACTCCTGTCCATCGAGTCAGTGATGCCATCCAGCCATCTCATCCTCTGTCATCCCCTTCTCCTCCTGCCCCCAATCCCTCCCAGCATCAGAGTCTTTTCCAATGAGTCAACTCTTCGCATGAGGTGGCCAAAGTACTGGAGTTTCAGCTTCAGCATCATTCCTTCCAAAGAAATCCCAGGGCTGATCTCCTTCAGAATGGAATGGTTGGATCTGATAAGATGAGGCCCACTCATATTATGGAACACGTTTTGCTTTACCCAAATATTACTTAGTTAAGTGTGAATCACATCTTAAAAACTCCTTCACAGCAATATCTAGACTGGTGTTTGATCAAAAACTAGGTACCATAGCCTAGTCAAGTTGACACATAAAATTAATTATAACAAGCATAAATAAGGCCAGGACAGATAGACAATTTACCTCTTACAAATCATCACTAAAAGAATTACTAAAGGGAACACTGTTCTGATACTAAATACACTGACCACCTCCTCCCTGAAAGCAAGTGCTGCCAGAAATATAAAAATATATAAAATATAGCCTTTTAAATGCAACAAAAAATTGGCAGTGAAAACAGTAAAATATTAAGTGATGCACCTAGAGTGCATACAGCAGGAATTCAGCTTTGACCTTCAGAGTATTTACCAAACCTCAGTGTCCTTGAATTTTTATTTTAATGACTGTGGAACTCAGGAGGCAGAAGACAAGACCAGGACCTTTGGGGATGAGGGCAGTGTGGAGAGGGAGTGTTTCACAGGAGTTCCTCCAATAAAATTAGATCCACAAAGCTTTCAATGTAAGAGGGAGCTAGGAATAAACCCCTGCCTACCGAGTGAAAATTAGTGACTTGAAACCTGGTGTCCTAAAGGGAGGAGTAAAAATGTCCTTCGAGAATTCATAAACATAAGCCAACCTTCACAGTAGTTTTTAGCCTGAATTCACAATAAAGGATGATATGAAAAATTTCAAGTCAAGATTTTAGTTGAAAACAATATAGATTTGTCCTTCCCTAGGGTGCTTAGCCTCTTGAGAAACCTGTATGCTGGTCAGGAAGCAACAGTTAGAACTGGACATGGAATAACAGACTGGTTCCAAATAGGAAAAGGAGTACGTCAAGGCTGTATATTGTCACTCTGCCTATTTAACTTATATGCAGAGTACATCATGAGAAAGGCTGGACTGGAGGAAGGACAAGCTGGAATCAAGATTGCCGGGAGAAATATCAATAACCTCAGATATGCAGATGATACCACCCTCATGGCAGAAAGTGAAGAGGAACTAAAGAGCCTCATGATTAAAGTGAAAGAGGAGAGTGAAAAAGTTGGCTTAAAGCTCAACATTCAGAAAACTAAGATCATGGTATCTGGTCCCATCACTTCATGGCAAATAGACAGGGAAACAGTGGGAACAGTGTCAGACTTTATTTTTGGGGGCTCCAAAATCACTGCAGATGGTTATTGCAGCCATGAAATTAAAAGATGCTTACTCCTTGGACAGAAAGTTATGACCAACTTAGATAGCATATTAAAAAGCAGAGAAATTACTTTGCCAACAAGGGTCCGTCTAGTCAAGGCTATGGTTTTTCCAGTGGTCATATATGGATGTGAGAGTTGGACTGTGAAGAAAGCTGAGTGCCAAAGAATTGATGCTTTTGAACTGTGGTGTTGGAGAACTCTTGAGAGTCCCTTGGACTGCAAGGAGATCCAACCAGTCCATTCTAAAGGAGATAAGTCCTGGGTGTTCATTGGAAGGACTGATGTAGAAGCTGAAACTCCAGTATTTTGGCCACCTGATGCGAAGAACTGACTCATTTGAAAAGACCCTGATGCTGGGAAAGATTGAGGGCAGAAGGAGAAGGCGACGACAGAAGATGAGATGGTTGGATGGCATCACTGACTCAATTGACATGGGTTTGGGTAGGCTCCAGGAGTTGGTGATGGCCAGGGAGGCCTGGCATGCTGCGGTTCATGGGGTCACAAAGAGTCGGACATGACTGAGGGACTGAATTGAACTGAACTGAGGGTGCTTAGGCAAGGGAAACACAAAATACTCTTCAGAGGAACCCAACTTCATCCCTGGGGTTAAAAGAATTCTCTCAGATAAAGATTCAAGCCCACAATAGAAAATCACACAATACATGAGGAAATATGTTAATATGAGTTAGACTCATTACTAACAGCAGATTTGGACTGGGAAAGACTTCAAAATGGACAAAATGCTCTAGTTAAAAGAGAGAAATCATCCAACCATATGTTGTTTATAAGAAACACTACTGAAACCAACAGATACAGGCAGGATGTGAGTGAAGATAGGTGACTATATGTTGCCTCCACCCTCACGCCCCTTGCCTTCTACAGTCTATCTGATCCATGCCAGCCCCTTGCTCTTGGACCAGAGCCCCTAGCTCTGGTTATGCTATAATCTTATTTTTGCCTTTCCTAACAATTTCGTGGATTTGATCCACAGTCCTTCCTACTGCTTAGAGTTCTAAGCATTTCTCTGGCTTCGTACTGGGCTCTTCTTACAGTCTCTGAGAGATCTCAAAGGGTGTCCTGGGCCACCTGCATCAAAATCACCTAGATTACTTGTTAAAAAAAAGATTTTCAGGCTCTTACCTAGATATCCTGATGTCGAGAAAGATTATTAAAATTAAAAGACTCTTGCTCCTTGCAAAGAAAGCTTGGACAGCAAAGAGATCAAATCAGTCAATCCTAAAGGAAAACAACCCTGAATATTCATTGAAGGACTGATGCTGAAGTTGAAGCTCCAATACTTTGGCCACCTGATGAGAACAGCTGGCTCACTGGAAAATTCTAAGACACTGAAAAAGACTGAAGGCAAAGGAGAAGAGGGTGGCAGAGGATTAGATGGTAGGACAGTATCACCAACCCAGTGCACATGAATCAGAGCAAGCTCAGGGAGATAGTGAGGGACAGGGAAGCCTGGTGTGCTACAGTCCATGGGCTTGCAGAGACATGACTCAATGACTGGAAAACAGCAAAAAAGAAATATTATAGAAGTGGGAAAGCATGCTGGGATTGAATTTCTAAAGATCTCTACTGGTAATTCTCATGTGTTCTAAAGTTGGAAGACCAGAGCTATATATTATTTCCATCAAAATATTCATATGTTTCATGACTTCAAGAGTTACTTTGCTGTAGTATCTCCCTATGTCCTCTCACCTGAATTAAGTTCTATACCTCTTTCTAGGTGGCATTTCCTCTGGGGTATTTGTCAATTTGACATCAGTTGGATCATCTATCATTCAGTTAAAATTAAAGAATTGCACATGACTTGTCCTCTTTCATTAATAAATCAATCATCATCTCTATATCATTTTCCTCTTAAAATATTCTCAGATTAGTTCCTTTCTATTTTTATTACTATCTCCCCAGTACAAATTTTATCATGCTATCCCTGGATAATAATAGTAACATACTATTATTACATATTTTCTGTTAATATATATATTCCTTGTTCAAAATTTCTAGTCTTTTAATCCAACCGACACACTACTTCCAGGGAAATTTTTCTTAAATATCATCATGACATACTGACACTCAAAACCCTTATCTTGTGTATTTCCTATATTTAAACTTTGTCATGATTTAAAATTCCTTCATTAAACCACACCCACTCAATGTAGCCCGTCTCTCCACCCCAGACACCATCATCTTGTGTTGTCATAAATATATGTAACAAGTATGATAGCAAAGCACAATTCATGGCATGCAACCATAGAGTGCCTTTATTCTTTTCTATTTTAATTTATTTTGTATGGCTAACTATTCTTCTCCTGACCCTATGTGAAAATTCAGGAAGCTCCTGCCTCCTCCAGAATCACTAGCAACCAATTAAAATTCTTTTTGTTACATTAAGTCACAGAACAGTCTCAGTTTAATAAATAGAGTATAAATGTCCATGGAATAATCAAAACTCTAAGGTTGAGTTCAGATGGGGAAAAGAATCTGACAAAGAATGGATGTATGTGTAACCGCATTACTTCGCTGTACACCTGAAATTAACATAACACTGTAAATCAACTATGTAGCTTCCCTGTTGGCTCAGTGGTAATGAATTTGCCTGTCAATGCAGGAGACACAGGTTCAATCCCTGGGTCGAGGAAATCCCCTGGAGAAGGGAATGGCTACCCACTCCAGTATACTTGACTGGAAAATGCCACAGACAGAGGAGCCTGGCAGACTACAGTCCACAGGGTCTCAAAAGAGTCAAAGACGACAGCGACTAAGCAGCAACATAAATGAACCATGACAGTGAAAGTCTTAGTCGTTGAGTCGTGTCCAACTCTTTGCAACCCCATGGATTGTAGCCCTCCAGGCCCCTCTGTCCATGGAATTCTCCAGGCAAGAATACTGGAGTGGGTTGCCATTCCCTTCTCAGGGGATCTTCCTGACTCAGGGATTGCACCCAGGTCTCCCACATCGCAGGCAAATTCTTTACCATCTGAGCCACCAGGAATTATCAACTATACTCCAATAAAATTAAAGATAAATAAATAGCTATAATTTAAGGGGAAAAAAAGTTTAGGTGAGGCATGTGCTACAGGTCAGAAGTTGTTAGCTTCTTCTTTCTTTCCTCCCCTAACTCTCCTCCTCTTCCTCATCTTGCTAACGTGAGTTTCTGAACCATCTAGGAGCATCTAGGGCAAAGGAGGGGATAAGAGAGCAGCAAAAGCACTCTCACTGGACAGCTGCCAACTGATGCTGGAGCATCCGTTCTCTCCCGCCTGGGCAGCTGTTTAAAAACCACTTTCCATCACTAGTGCTCTCATGGCTTTCGCAGGGAATCTGAGGCTGCCATAATAGACACGAGCACGTCCCTCTTCAGACACACTGCTTCCTCATCTCCTGGAAAGCGGGCACGGCTCAGACCCCTAGCCCTGGCCTCTGCAGGCAGGACTGAACCCCACCCCAGCTGTCTCTACCACAGAGCCCATGCCCAGTAGACACTAGTCAGCACTCTCAGCTCCACAAACAAAGGTTGCAGGAATCCCTCCTTTATTCCACTGTCTGTCATTCCTGCTCTAGATTATTCAGATGAGAGACACTCTTGATTGTCTTTGAAATGTATCTTTTAAAATATGCTAAACCAGAGCATAGCCAACAATCCCAGTAAAAGTAGGACAAAGAGGTAATCGTTAGCACACATCCAGATCAGGCCATAGAACAGCAAGAACAGCCTTCAGGCGTTTCCCTCCTGACAGCAGCAGAGCAATGCAGGGCGCAGTGAGTGAGTCGGCAGGCCTCCACAGCTTTGTTCTACTGGCAAGGACGTCCTTATGATGGAGAAGGCCCGTCAGGTCATTTTAATCTGGTACCACTAACCATTAACATTACCGCATTCCCTTCTTTAAAAGTCAGTGCTATTTGTAGTTCCCCAGACTGATCTGACTCTCTCCACAGCATGCCTGAGTACAGAAAGCAGGCTGCACATGAAGCCTCAAGAACCCCACTCCTGTGACAGTCACACTTTCTCACTCTAATCGGATAATGGGCATTCAGTTTGATGCATCAACAGAAAGAACTTGCCTAATACAAGCCTGAAGATAAAATAACTTAACTGTGGACGACCATCTGTTAAAAACTAAGAGCCAGACTGCTGAGCTTCTTTTGGTCAAACACCACCCTACTGTGTGTGGCCACACTCTCAATATTTGACATTCGGGAAAAAATTATTAAGTCTCTGGTCTTCTTCTACATGTGTTTTCTTTCTACATTTCCATATATGTTTCCATAGATTTCTGTACTGTGGTATGGACTATCTATTTTGTTTCTAGTATTAAACTTTAAAAATTAATGTACTCTCATAACACAATTTTTTACATTTATTTATTGAGACATAATTGATCATATACTATTGTATTAGCTTTAGATGTACAAATTAGAGGTTTGATATATATATATATATATATACATATGCATTGTGAAGATGATTATCAGCAACCATCATCACATACATATTTACATTAATAAACTTTTTCTTGTGATAAGAACTTTTATGATCTACTGTCTTAGCAACTGTCAAATATGCAATATAATATTGTTAACTACAGTCACCATGCTGTACATTACATCCCCAGAATTTATTTATCTTATAAATTTAAGTTTGTACCTTTGGATCCCTTTCACCTGCCCAACCCCTCCCTTCTCTGGCACCCACCAATATCATCCCTGTGTATTATAAGGACTATTATTGTCAGTTCAATTGGACTACAAGCTTTGTTTTGGCAACAATTCCATCTCAGTCTTTCTTTTTTATTTGACAACCACATACTTTGTACCATCTACATCCCAGAACTGAGCTAGTAACCAGAAAAGGAGCCAGGAACAGAACAGACAGTGTCGGTGGGGCACAGACAATCAACTATTCACAAAACATGTAATTATAATATAAAGAGAAGCTGTGCTAGAACATAAACTGGGCACCTGTTTTAATGTGCTTGAGGAGGGGATTGTCAGAAAACGCATCCATGGAAAGGGGACCCATAACTTGAGCTCTGAAGGATGAGTTAGGCCATTAGCTGGGTGAGGATGTGTGTGTGGGAACAGAAGAGGAGAGAGAGTCGTCCAGTGTTCTGGGCAGAAGGGAACACATGTGATGTGCCCAAGGAGGGAAGCACACGAGCTCAGGCAAAGGAGGTGAAGGAGCAAGAAGGAGGAGGAGGAAGAGAAAAAATAGTAGCTGGTGTAAGGAATGAGCACAAAGACTAAGGAGAATTATTGGAGCTGAGACCACAGGGAAAGTGGGTCATGAAGAGCCTGGGAGACCGTAACGAGGATTGGCTTTTGGCCAAAGAGCCAAAGTCACTGAAAGGTTTAGGCAGGGGAGTGAGATAACCAAATCTGTCTTTCTATATTTGGACAAGGTCCATTTTGTGACTATATATTTATATATATACGAATTTTACTAGACTTCTGAGCCGACGACTATTTTTCAGGCTTTCAATGCCAACTTGTGTAGTGAAACAATTTCTACTAGAGACCAGGACGAAGCTATAAGTTTCTTTGAATGAATAGTCATCACTTAGAAGAGGTGAGTATTAAGATTAAATTTGTCCTCCTATATGTTGAATATTTCAAAACATTCACTTTTAAAAATATTCAGATATAAAGAGGAGCTAGAAAACTCATTTACTTGAATTCAACATTCAACTAAGATCTGAGGAGCCAGAAAATGTAGCTCTATAATATATATGTATTAATTACTATATATATATATATAGGGGCATACATAATATGTATGTATATGGCTTCCCTGGTGACTCAGATGGTAAAGAATCTGCCTGCAATGCAGGAGACCCAGATTCAATCCCTGGGTCAGGAAGATTCCCCTGGAGAAGGGAATGGCTACCCACTCCAGTATTCTTGCCTGGAGAATTCCATGGACAGAGGAGTCTGGAGGGCTACAGTCCATGGTATAGCATATTTACATATAATAAATAATAAAACAGTAAGTAAAATCAATAGCTCCCTTTACCTGTGTATTTGCCAGCTTAAAATTTATGACATTATATTTTAACACTTTAAAGAACAGTGATTATTTAGCTTTTTTTTTTCATGACACATACATTATTAATTACTATTTGGGGGATCAATTTTAACTTTAAAAAATAGATATTGATTCATTTACAGAGCACTAGTTATTTTATGTTTCAATTGCTGAGTGCTTAGATTTATACATACTAATTATAATCTGTAACATTATTTGTCTATGCTTTTATCTTGTCATTTAAATAGAAGAAACTGCTGGGATTAATTTTTTTAATTGATAGACTAATAAAAGGACTTCAAGATTTCTATTAAGTAAAATCTAATAAACAGATAGAATCATGTTTTCCTACTAATTAAACAATACTTATTTTTAGAAGCAAACCTTCTGGAAAAGATGGCATACTCTTTGCCAAAGTGTACTTTGTAGTTAGACAATAATCTGTGGGTAATTACTAAAATTGTAAGCTATGGGATAGTTATGAACAAAAACAAGCACAAAATCCTGACCATCACCAAACATCTGTAGTCTGTAAATGTAATTTTCTCAAAAACAGAGATAGATCAAAAACTATAAGATATAAATATCAATTTCTTATTGATATAAAGTCACAATGAGAGATTGTTTTCCTATCTTACCTACTTGAATCAATGTAATGTATATTTACCTTAGCTTTGTCTTTAGGTTTTTTTTTTCTTTTTTTCAAAGCCACAATCATGGAAAGAGCTTCAAAATGGAAATTTGAGAAGTCAAAATGTGTCAGGTTTACTACTATTGCCTTGAGCAAATCACTAGGACTCTTAGGGTCTCCAGTCTCTTAATTTGTGGATGGGAATAACAACTGCCTTGCTTATCTAATATGCTAATGGAAAGCTCAAATGAGCAATATATGGAAGAGATGTCAAAAAGCATTGTCTGATACAGAGCAGTACAGCAACAGATCACAGGTCCAGGATGGGGTTCAAGCCCAGTTATGCCATGTACCAACTGCGTACCTTTAGGGAAGTCACCAAATCTCCTTCTGCCTCAGTTTCTTCCTCCACTGAATGAGGGAGCTGAACTGTAAGGTTCCTTCCATCTCCAAGAGTCTGTGGTCTTTAACTGGAAAAACTAAAGAAAGCTTTCTACATGCTTCTGTTTCCCATGAAACTGATATACACTGATTAGGTGCTTGTGACGCATTTTAGTCTCTGTCTTGCAAATTAAAGAAAGTCATCTTGGTTTTTATTTTGGCATGAGCAGACTCACATCCTTTAGAAATAAGGTGTGGTATTAATTTGTTAACTATATATCAGAACACTGATTGTAGGAAAGTGACAATCATGTAGAATTATGAGAATCATTACAAGGTATGAAATCTGAGCATAAAACCAGCATTAGAAAAGAATCTGCCCTTGAAATAAAGGAAAACTGTCCTGGTGCTACATTGCTAATAATTGCTGTTACAATCCACATACCCTGCACAAAGAGGGTGATCACAACTAACCAGGGAAGCAGTGCTGGCTGCGTGTGGCTGTTTAACTCTCTCAGCTGCCCTTTTAATTACTTGTCCTTCCGTAGTGTTAAATTTGGATTTTGTGTGCACCGCTACTAAACCCAGAACAGACAATAGGTGAAACAATGTGAGCTTTTGTTGTCAGATCTATGAGATTGAGCAGGAATTTTTATCTGTCTTGTTCACTGATGTATTCCAAACACTGAGAACTGTGTTCATAATAGGCATTGAAACAATATCTGTGGAAACGATGGACTTGCTTCCATTTTCTGTCTTTCTTTTCAGAACTTTTGACTTTTTCTTGTATCATTAGCATACAAAGAGATAAATCACAGAAATGTAACAATAGGTAGCCCTAGCAAAAGAGATAATTGGGTAAAAATAAAAGACTCACACAAATGCTTGAAACCTGCCACCTTAAAATAATCTGAATTATAAGTAATGCTTGTTGCAGAGTAAAATCACTAAATAAATAGAATCAACACAAAAGCTAAAAATTGTTTTTTTACCTTATTAAAAAGACTAATTTGGACAATGTAGGAAAAAAATTGACCAATAGTTCACAAAATGGGATTAAAAATACATGAAAAAGGGCTATTAATAAGTAAGTTTCTTGTGTTACCTCCTTTTAAAACTCAAAACAGTGTGGTCTGCCTTGTACCCACATCAAAGGAAACCACTAAGAATAAGAGAAACGAAGGCTCAAGTCAATCTCTCTCTCCTGATGTTGAGACACATTCTACAAAAATGTTCTTTGAACCAACAACACACTTAGAAAACCAGAAACAGAACAGGAAGATAAACACACAAGAGAAAACAACCAGGACATGGCCACACCCCCCTCCAAAACCTTTTCCTTCCCAGCTAAACACAGTAAGTCCAAGAACTCTATTTCTCATGCAAGTCCTGGTTATGGCACAAACAGATAATGGAAAATCTCTTGTCTTCGGGAAAACTGGAGCCTATGTAAGCTTATAAAATAGTATATCTGATATAGGAAGCCTCAAAATGAAAGCACAAAGGAACCAGTGAGTAAATGAATTAATGTCTCTAAGAGAGAATTTCAGAGTATTTCAGGAAGAAGTGACTATGTATAAGTCAGCTATCAATTCTCAGTCTTCTCCTCCACTGTACACCTATGTACACCCACATGTATCTGTGTGTATTTAGTTTCTATAACTAGAAAAGAGCTGGCACAGTTATGCTGCAGAGGGAATTTGAGAGAGTTCTGAAGAAAAGTGGGGGTAGGCCCTGGGATCCTGTGCCATTCTGCAATGGGGAAAGAGGATTTTAAATGAAGGTATGCTCTGTTATCAATGGCACTGCTCTGCAATTTCTTAAGAGTCTGTAATAAGAATTTAAATCATTTTTCAATTATTTCTAATGTCATTTATTCATTTACTCCATATATATTTACTGATAAGGGCAATATCTTGAGATTGTGTTTCTACTGGCAGGCCCTATAGAGACAGGCCTTTAAAATGAAAGCAAGAAAGTCCAGCCTTTTACAGGTTCAACAAAGACACAGATCTAGGAAACGGAAGCCATATTCCAGTACAGCTCCTTGTTCCATTCTTTGAGAACATCAGCATTTAAACCAGTTTTTATGGCAGGGCCTGGAGGCCTAACTACTATGTACAAAATAGAAAATGTGTCTGTAGTTGTAGTCAACCAACAGATGAACTGGAACTCAGATGTTCAAATTGGAGACTACCTGTTCACTAGGCAACTTCTTTCCACAATTAGTCATGATGCTGTTTCATTCTCTTCTAAAGGTTACAGTAAAGCATTAGCAGGTCCCATGAATTTCTCATGAGTTGTGATTAGGTGCAACCACATTCTCAGCCCTGTCAGACTGAGAATATCTTCACCCTAAATTCAGCAGCATCGAAATGCCAACAATAATATCCCAAGGCCCCTTCCATTACAAAGTTGGTCTTTGCTTTAAAAAAATACCAAGATACTCTCCTAGATAATAACCACTTAAAGCATTCTCCCTGATTAACAATGGCATTTATCTAATGCCTGTGCCAGGAATGGAAGCCTGTGGCTGTTGAAGCCAGCACAACAACAGAAATATCTCCTAAAAACACAATACAGTATAGATCATTCTTCAAGATTGTCCAGGGGAAACTAGAGGATGAGTGTGTTGATGTTTTTTAAAACAACCTGCTAAATGCTTTTAGATCATGTGCCCTGATTACTGGCTGACCTATATATTTTTGGCAATGTTAGTGCCCTAGCTGCTGCTGCTGCTGCTGCTGCTGCTGCTAAGTCACTTCAGTCATGTCCGACTCTGTGCGACCCCATAGACGGCAGCCCACTAGGCTTCTCTGTCCCTGGGATTCTCCAGGCAAGAACACTGGAGTGGGTAGCCATTTCCTTCTCCAATGCATGAAAGTGAAAAGTGCAAGTGAAGTTGCTCAGTCGTGCCCGACTCTTAGCAACCCCATGGACTGGAGCCCACCAGGCTCCTCCATCCATGGGATTTTCCAAGCAAGAGTACTGGAGTGGGGTGCCATTGCCTTCTCCGTAGTGCCCTGGAGGGCCTGACAATTTGACAAGTAGTTAAGGTCCTCAGTTTAGATGAATTTTGAAAAAGTCAAGATAAGCAGAGACTAATTTCCTAAAAAAGTTTTTTTGTCTGATCTTTGAAAAGCTAAAAGGACCATGTCAGTGGATTATCTTGAGCAAGGAAAGTTTTGTCTTATAAAGCCTGCCATTGAAAACAACTAATCCCCTGGTCAGTCATACACACTAGAGGTACACTTTCCAGGCAAGATGCAATAACTCTTTAGCTAATGGAGCTAGTTAAGAAGGCAAACTAACTTGGTACATCAGATTCCCTGTCTCAGTTATTGTTCGTTGCTAATGAATGCAGTCATTACAAAGGGTGTTGTAAAGATCCAGTATGACTACGTGCAGAAAAGCCCAGTGTAGCACTTCACATCAGTATTAGCATCACAATAGAAACACATCTCACCCATGCTCAGAGAAGGTGTTTCAAGAAAAAATAAAATCTTGAGATCTCTGCACCCCCACATGTTCTAAAGCACTATTCACAATCACCAAGTTGTAGACACAACTTAATGTCTATCAACAGATGGATGGATAAACAAGATACGGCATATACATACAATGGAATATTACTCAGCCTTGAAAAAAAGAAGGAACTTCTGAAACACAGGAAAATATGGGCAAACCTGGAGGACATAAAGTTAAGTGAAATAAGCCATGCATATGGAAGGACAGTTATTACATATTTCACTCTGTGAAGTATCCAAAATAGTCAAGTTCATCAAATCAAAGAGTAGAAAGATGGTTGCCAGGGATCAGAGAAGAGAGAGAAATGGAAGGTGCTAATGAAGGAGCATAAAGTTTCAGTAAAACGAGATGAGTAAACCCTAGAGATCTCCTATGCAACACTGTACCTCTGGTCAATGATAATGTTGTTATTCAGTCTCTAAGTCATGTTTGACTCTTTGTGACCCCATGGACTGTAGCCTGCCAGGCTCCTCTGTCCATGAGATTTCCCAGGCAATAAAACTGGAGTGGGTTACCATTTCCTTCTCCAGGGGATCTTCCTAGATCTGGTACGGAACCCACATCTCCTGCACTGGCAGCCAGCTTCTTTACCACTGAACCACCAGGGAAGCCGAATGATAATGTACTGTACACTTAAAAATGTGTGAAAGGAACCATCTCAGGTTAAGTGTCCTTATTACAATAAATAAAATAAACATTTTTTAAAGAAGAAATTCAAAAGAAAAAAATTTTTTTTGAAGCCTCATTATTAGGACCAGAATATCTGCAATATCTCCATAGGATTATAATGTAATATTATACACTTAAAATTTTATATTTTCTTATAACCAAACACTTCAAACATTTCTGTTAACAACAAACCAATAGGGAAAGGAGGCAACCTCTTAAATATTGATTACTTCTGAAAGATTCAGTTTGCCCACTCGATTTCTTCAGCAGATACACAATTACCACATAAGAGACCTAAAAGGAGCTTTAGGTATCATTTCAGAAACAATGAGACTAAGACCTGAAGAGATTAAGGGAATGCCAGCCATAGCACGAGAAAGGCATTCCTTTGGATGTCACTACAATGCTTTTTTGCATGATTAGGATTATTCATACATTGAAAGGATGCAAGTTATCCTTAGATGATCATACAAATAGGGGACATTTGCAAAATAAATACTACTAACCAGTATCTTTTATAATTTACCACCTTTAATCCTCACAGAAACTTTGCAACATAGGAATTATTAGTACTCCTAAGGTAAGGATACAAGGCCACTGAAGGTCGTAAGACCAGGAAGAGGTAAAGCTGGGACTCAGATCCAGTCCTAGCCTAACAAATCCTGGCTCTTTTCAACATGCTTTCTGGAAGGTGACGTGAGTCCTGCAACACCCCTGCCAAGGAAAAAATCATTTCAACTCATTTTCTGGTTCTTATGCAAAAGCTATTGATTCCAAGCTCACATACCTGTGGTGGAGTCGATGGTGAAAAAGGAAGACAGGTCTCCAAGGACGAGCTCATAGGCCACTGTTCCATACTTTCCAGAATCCCTGTCTGTGGCAAGAACATTGATGACTTCGGTGCCCAGCTGCGCCTGGCCACTAAGGCTCGTCACATAGGTTAATGGGTTAAACACAGGTTCATTATCATTTACATCCTCCAGTTCCACACGAACAAAAGCTTGGGCACTGAGTCCACCCTGTTGGATGGATGAGAAGTGATTACAAATGGGTCTTACATGAACACTGGGGTGCACAATAAGTGAGAAGGATCCTAGAATAGACTTCTGAAACAACCAAAAGTATGTGTGTGTGTGTATTCATTTTACTTTTATATATATATATATGCATTTTACTTTAAAACTTGAGCTATGAGTTCATGTGAATAGCATGATATCTGTACTCCAATACTGATTCTTAAACTGGAATTTTATTACCGCACATGTATTTAGGTATGGCTGAATCTCTTCACTGTTCACCTAAAACTATCACAACATTGTTAACTGGCTATACCTCAACACAGAAGAAAAAGTTTAAATAAATAAAAGGGAAAAAAAAATACTTCTAGGAGGTAATAATTTCAGAGTAGAGGCCAAAGAGGTCTTATTTAAGATTTCCTTAAATAAGGAAATCTCTCCTGAAATCCAAAGAGAAAAAAAAAATCACTTTCAATGCCTAGATAATCTTTAACTGCTAAGGAGAAGGGATAAGAGAATACTGGAGGGAGGTGGAATTTCAAAATAGGTAACGGGGGAAAGCATCACTAAGAAGGTGTAATTTGAGTAAAGACGGATGCATCTGAGGGACCAGATCTGTTATTTGGAGGAAAAGCATAACAGAGATGAGCGCTCATGCAAAGGCCCTGAGACAGGAGCACAGTACATCCCGAGCCTGATCAGAATAGCAAGGAGGCCGGTGGGTGATGTCAGAGGGGCGGGGGAAGGGCACAGGGGCTTCTGTGGGCCTCTGAGAGGACCATGTCTCTACCCATCTGAGGATTGTAAGCAGAAGAGTAGCTTGATTTGTCTCCCAAGGGCAGCAAGGCTGGAAGGAGGGAGGGAATCTAGGTAGGAGCCAGAAGAATCATCAAGTCCAGCACAGCAGGTGACATACATCATTTTTATTTCTACTGTTCACTTCTTTTTTTCTTTTTTTATTCTATTGATATGCTGTTATGTTAATTGATTTTTTTTTCTCATTGTGTCTACTGTATTCATTTAAAAACTGGCATAGCCCTGGCACTTAATTCAACTTAGAACATGGAAGATCACTATTTTTATTCTTTCTCTGTTCTTTTTCAGTCTGCAGTGTTGGGTACATGGGCCCTCAGAGCATGAGAACCATTTCTGAATTCACAGTCAGCTTCATCTGCTTTTCCTACAAACTTAGTGCCAGGTTCATTTTGAGATTTAAAATTTTCCACATATTAGAAAAGAAATCAAGTGCCTAAAATAGTGAGAGATGGATCCCATACTGGCTTTGTGTGTGTGCTTCCTTCATCTAAAAACAAGGAGCAGGAAAGAGCACAATAGAAGAAAATAATCCCTGCAATTTTTACTTTTCTAAAGGAAAACATATGTTCCTACTTCAAAGCACCATTTTCCATTTCTATCTGGTATACTTTGATACTTTCATCTTAGGCAAAAGTCCTTGGTAAGTCACAGCAGCCTGGGTTTTCTCCTTCACTTATCCTCTTCTCTCTCTCCTATTCTGTCTCTGTCTCTCTCTCCCACTGTGGCAGGAGGCAGTGAGCAAAAAGGAAAATCAAAGGCAGTGAAGCAGCAGCTTTGGCACAGGACAAAGGGACACCACGGCTGTGGACTCTGGAGGGAACGTGTGCTGAGCATGAGGGAGGGCGCAAGAGAGAGCGCATCATTTACTATTGTTTGGGATGAAGCTGACTGTGAATTCAGAAACCGTTCTCATGCTCTGAGGGCCCATGTACCCAACACCGCGGACTGAAAAAGAACAGAGAAAGAATAAAAAATAGTGATCTTCCATATTCTAAGTTGAATAAAGCGCCAGGGCTATGCCAGTTTTAAATGAATACAGTAGACACAATGAGAAAAAAAAATCAATTAACATAACAGCATATCAATAGAATAAAAAAAGAAAAAAAGAAGTGAACAGTAGAAATGAAAATGATGTATGGCAAAAAACCATCACATTATTGTAAAGTAATTATTCTCCAACTAAAATACATTTTAAAAAATTAAAACAAAAACAGAAAAACAATGGCAGTACCATCTAGTCTGTGTCCTTGACATTTAGACTGGTGCCGTGTCTTCAGCAAACTGAAGTAACCCGTGGGTCCCGGGTGGAATGGAGTGAGGGGCTGCGGATGGGAAAGGCTGCACCCCATCTCACAAAGCCCTGCTGGTTCTTAGAGCTGGAATCTTTCCCAGTTTTGCTTTTCCTTTATCTTTCCTTCCCTTGTCCTTTTAAATTTCTCCTCAAGATCAAGAAATCATTTAGGTTTGAGGTGGGGAGAGGCTAAGAAAGCAGGAAGGAGAAGAAATGAAAGAGTGGCAAACATGTGAAGAAATGAGGCTCACTCCACCTTCAGGCCTTCAAGAACAAAGATGTTCATTACTGGGCTGTCCACAAAGACTCCAAATCAGGCCACACTACCCAAAACAAGCAAAATGTTAGATGGACAAATCAGAGCTTGTTGTTATAGATAAGTGAATCTTCTTGCAGGAACAGTATTACATATAGATCTCAGTTTTCTTTTTTATGAATCTAATTTTTATCTATTAAATGTGTCCACAGGGGACACTTTCCTGTCATAACAACCATTTGTGAATGAATGTTAAGTGTGCTTTACATATATTTTCTCCTTCAACTGTTATAATCTCACTTTCTAAAGACTTTTATGGTGCCCTCCATTTTTACAATAAGGAAATCAAAGCACAAAGAGGCTAAGTGACTTGTCCAAAGTAAGTGAGACTATAAACAGCAGATCTGTAACTGGAATGGAGATTCATTTGTCCCCAAAGCCCCCATGACTTGAGACTTTTAAAGTATTACTATGATATAAATTCGACCTTTCATGAAGGAATGTTTAAAGACCATATTACAGGCAATGCCAACCATGGATTTTGTCTCAGAGGAAAAAGGAAAACAGAGCCCCTGTTTACAAAGAACTTAACATTTACGAGACAAATGCTGTACAGCTTGGTCTGTGGCACAGTGGAACAATCTGGAGCCAGAAGATCTGGATCTAATATCTAGCCCTGCCTGCCTCTGGGACCACAGCTTCGACAACATAAGATGGCCCAACTTTGAGCTGCCTCTTCCACAAAGTGGGGCCACCTGCTCACCTTGCAGGCCTGTTGTTGCAAGGAGTGATATAATATGTGTGAATGCATTTATTATGGCTAACCACCACCAATTAGAAAATTTTACAGGCTCTTTATCCTAAATACATGGGACCAGATATATTTGTCTTGAAATTCTGAATTTTTTAAGTTTCATAAAAGAAATATAGTGCATCCAGGTGAAGTCTGGAATGATGGCCCATAATCAGGAACTTAATATTCTGCTGCAAAATTGATGAATAAACACATTTACAAGCTTTAAAGAAAAGCCTCAAGGATCTCACAAATGCTGGGGACATATACCTTTCCTGGAAAGGGATTCCAGTTGGACAAATAATGTTTAGAAAGAAGCTTTTAACAGAGTGCCTGACCCTTAGCAAACAGACTGAGGCCCAAGCTCCAGCTGTGCTGGGAGTGAGCTCACCAGGAGCAGGGTGGTGATGGTAGAGGGCTCTCCTGAGTGCCTCCCTGGCCTCATTAGTACCTTACTCACTGCTGGGGACCAGAGTACTAAGATGAAAAGCATCTTCACACAGAAATCAACCCCTGTGCCTTTGGAGTGGGAGCACTGACTCCAAGACCATAGACTACCAGAGAACTAACCCTAGGGAATATCAAATAGTGAGAACTTCCACAAAGGGAACCACTTGAATACAAGACCTGGCATCACCCAACCACCAGTAGCACCCTGTGCAGGATGCCTCATCCAAACAGCAAACAAAACAAAAATACAAACCAAATCATCAGTAGGCATGATTACCACCTCACTCAGCTTTGCACATCAGAGGGAAAAAAAAAACCTCATCACAAATCTCACCTTATACAAAGCTTACACAAACCACCACACCAACCAAAAGGAAGAAAGAATTCAACCTTTAACCATGGGAAAAGGAAACCTCAAACACAATAAGATTAAAAAAAAATAACAAAAAGGCAGAGAAATACTGTACAAATGAAGGAAGAAATAAGAAACACAGAAGTCCAAATAAATTAAGAGAAACTAGGCAAACTACCTGAAAAAGAATTCAGAATAATGATAGTAAAGGTGATACAAAAAATAATAGCAGAATATCTGAAGCAGAATGAATCCCTGAGCTGGAAGATAAAATGATGGAAATGACTACTAAAGAGCAGAATAAAGTGAAAGAATGAAAATAACTGAGGATAGTCTCAGAGACCTCTGGGACAATATCAAATGCACCAACATTCAAATTAGAGGGGTCCCAGAAGAAGAAGAGGAAAAGAAAGGGTATGAGAAAGTTTTTGGAGAGATCAAAGTTGAAAATTTTCCCAATATGGAAAAGGAAATAGTCAATCAAGTCCAAACACCCTCTTCCAACAACACAAGAGAAGACTCTACACATGGACATTACCAGATGGTCAATACCGTAATCAGATTGATTATATTCTTTGCAGCCAAAGATGGAGAAGCTCTATACAGTCAACAAAAACAAGACCAGGAGCTGACTATGGCTCAGATCATGAACTCCTTATCACCAAATTCAGACTTAAATTGAAGAAAGTAGGGAAAACCACTAGACCATTCAGGTATGACCTAAATCAAATCCCTTATGATTATACAGTGGAAGTGAGAAAGAGATTTAAGGGCCTAGATCTGATAGATAAAGTGCCTGATGAATTATGGAATGAGGTTTGTGACATTGTCCAGGAGACAGGGATCAAGACCATCCCCATGGAAAAGAATGCAAAAAAGCAAAATGGCTGTCTGGGGAGGCCTTACAAATAGCTGTGAAAAGAAGAGAAGTGAAAAGAAAAGGAGAAAAAAGGAAAGATATAAGCATCTAAATGCAGAATTCCAAAGAATAGCAAGAAGAGATAAGAAAGCCTCCCTCAGCGATCAATGCAAAGAAATAGAGGAAAACAACAGAATGGGAAAGACTAGAGATCTCTTCAAGAAAATTAGAGATACCAAGGGAACATTTCATGCAAAGATGGGCTCGATAAAGGACAGAAATGGTATGGACCTAACAGAAGCAGAAGATATTAAGAAGAGGTGGCAGGAAAACACAGAACAACTGTGCAAAAAAGACCTTCATGACCAAGATAATCATGATGGTGTGATCACTCACCTAGAGCCAGACATCCTGGAATGTGAAGTCAAGTGGGCCTTAGAAAGCATCACTATGAACAAAGCTAGTGGAGGTGATGGAATTCCAGTTGAGCTGTTTCAAATCCTAAAAGATGATGCTGTGAAAATGCTGCACTCAATATGCCAGCAAATTTGGAAAACTCAGCAGTGGCCACAGGACTGGAAAAGGTCAGTTTTCATTCCAATCCCAAAGAAAGGCAATGCCAAAGAATGCTCAAACTACCACACAATTGCACTCATCTCACATGCTAGTAAAGTAATGCTCAAAATTCTCCAAGCCAGGCCTCAGCAATACGTGAACCATGAACTTCCTGATGCTTAAGCTGGTTTTAGAAAAGGCAGAGGAATCAGAAATCAAATTGCCAACATTCACTGGATCATGGAAAAAGCAAGAGAGTTCCAGAAAAACGTCTATTTCTGCTTTATTGACTATGCCAAAGCCTTTGAGTGTGTGGATCACAATAAACTGTGGAAAATTCTGAAAAAGATGGGAATACCAGACCACCTGACCTGCCTCTTGAGAAATCTGTATGCAGGTCAGGAAGCAACAGTTAGAACTGGACATGGAACAACAGACTGGTTCCAAATAGGAAAAGGAGTACATCAAGGCTGTATATCGTCACCCTGCTTATTTAACTTATATGCAGAGTACATCATGAGAAACGCTGGGCTGGAAGAAACACAAGCTGGAATCAAGATTGCTGGGAGAAATATCAATAACCTCAGATATGCAGATGACACCATCCTTATGGCAGAAAGTGAAGAGGAACTAAAAAGCCTCTTGACGAAAGTGAAAGTGGAGAGTGAAAAAGTTGGCTTAAAGCTCAACATTCAGAAAACGAAGATCATGGCATCCAGTCCCATCACTTCATGGGAAATAGATGGGGAAACAGTGGAAACAGTGTCAGACTTTATTTTTGGGGGCTCCAAAATCCCTGCAGATGGTGATTGCAGCCATGAAATTAAAAGATGCTTACTCCTTAGAAGGAAAGTTATGACCAACCTAGATAGCATATTCAAAAGCAGAGACATTACTTTGCCAACAAAGGTCTGTGTAGTCAAGGCTTGGTTTTTCCAGTGGTCATGTATGGATGTGAGAGTTGGACTGTGAAGAAGGCTGAGTGCTGAAAAATTGATGCTTTTGAACTGTGGTGTTGGAGAAGACTCTTGAGAGTCCCTTGGACTGCAAGGAGATCCAAGCAGTCCATTCTGAAGGACATCAGCCCTGGGATTTCTTTGGAAGGAATGATGCTAAAGTTGAAACTCCAGTACTTTGGCCACCTCATGCGAAGAGTTGACTCATTGGAAAAGACTCTGATGGTGGGAGGGATTGGGGGCAGGAGGAGAAGGGGATGACAGAGGATGAGATGGCTGGATGGCATCACTGACTCGATGGATGTGAGTCTGAGTGATCTCTGGGAGTTGATGATGGACAGGGAGGCCTGGCGTGCTGCGATTCATGGGGTCACAGAGAGTCGGACATACTGAGCAACTGAACTCAACTGAATCAAGTTCAGGAGGTGCAAAGAGTCTCATACAGGATAAACCCAAGGAGAAACATGCCAAGACATATACTAATCAAACTAACAAAGATTAAACACAAAGAAAAAATATTAAAAGAAGCAAGGGACAAGCATCAAGTAACATACAAGGGAAACCCTATAAGATTAACAGTTGATCTTTCAGCAGAAACTCTGCAGGCCAGAAGGGAAAAGTAGGATATATTTAAAGTACTGAAAGGGAAAAATCTAAAACCAAGATTACTCTACTGGGAAAGGATCTTATTCAAAATTGAGAAATTTTGAATTTCTCAATGGAGAAATGGAGAAAACAAAATGGAGAAAACAAAAGCTTATCAGACAAGCAAAAGTTAAGAGAATTCAGTACCACCAAACCAGCTTTACAACAAATGTCAAAGGGACTTATAAGTCTAGAAATAGAAGAAAAAGATCTACAAAATCAAACCTCAAACAATTAAGAAAATGGCAATAGGAACATATATATCAATAGTTATTTTAAATGTAAACTGATTAAATGCTTCAACCAAAAGACAGACTGGCTGAATGGATACAAAAACAAGACCCATATATATGCTGTCTATAAGAAACCCACTTCAGACATAAAGACACATATAGACTGAAAGTGAGAGGATGGAAAAATATATTCCATGCAAATGGGAAGCAAAAGAAAGCTTGAGTAGCAATCCTCATATCAACCAAAATAGACCTTAAAATAAAGAATATCACAAGAGATAAATAAGGACACCACATAATGATCAATGGATGAATCCAAGAGGAAGACATAAAAATTGTAAATATCTATGCAGCCAACATAGGAGCACCTCAATACATAAGACAAACACTGACAGACACAACGAGAGAAACTGACAATAACACAGTAATAGTAGGAGACTTTAACACCCCACTCACATCAGCGGACAGATCATTAAAACAGAAAATCAATAAGGAAACAGAAGTCTTAAATGATACGTTAGATGAGATGGTCTTCATTGATGTCTTCAGGACAGTCATCCAAACACTAAATAATACACCTTCTTCTCAAGTGAACACAGAACATTCTCCAGGATAGACCACATCTTGGGTCACCAATCAAACCTCAGTAAATTTAAGAAAATCAAAATTGTATTAAGCATCTTTTCCGACCACAATGCTATGAGACTAGATATCAATTACAAGAAAAAAAAAAAAAACACAAACACATGGAGATTAAACAAAAGGTTTCTCAATAACCAATAGGTTACTAAAGAAATCAAAAGTGAAATAAAAAAATTCCTAGAAACAAATAACAATGAAAACACGACAACTCAAATCCTATGGGATGCAGCAAAAGCAGTTCTAAAGGGAAGTTTATAGCAATACAATCCTACCTCAAGAAACAAGAAAAACATTGAATAAACAACCCAACTTTACACCTAAAACAACTGGGAAAAGGAGAACAAAAAAACCCAAAAATTAGTAGAAGGAAATAAATCATGAAGATCGGAGCAGAAACAAATGAAAAAAAAAAGAGAGAGAAACAATAGTAAAGATTAATAAAACTAAAAGCTGTTTCTTTGAGAAGGTAAACAAAATCAACAAACACTTAGCTACACTCATCAGAGAAGGCAATGGCACCCCACTCCGGTACTCTTGCCTGGAAAATCCCATGGACGGAGGAGCCTGGAAGGCTAGGAGTCGCTAGGAGTCGGACGTGACTCAGCGACTTCACTTTCGCTTTCGCTTTTCACTTTCCTGCACTGGAGAAGGAAATGGCAACCCACTCCAGTGTTCTTGCCTGGAGAATCCCAGGGACGGGGGAGCCTGGTAGGCTGCCGTCTATGGGGTCGCACAGAGTCAGACACGACTGAAGTGACTTAGTAGCAGCAGCAGAAGCTACACTCATCAAGAAAAAAAGAGAGAAGAATCAAATCAACAAAATTAGAAATGAAAAAGGAGAGGTTACAAAAGACAATGCAGAAATACAAAGGATTATAAGAGACTAGTCTGAACAACTATATGGCAATAAAATGGATAACCTGGAAAAAATGGACAGATTCTTAGAAAAATTCAATCTTCCAAAACTAAACCAGGAAGAAATAGAAATTATGAACAACCCAGTTACAAGCACTGAAATGGAAGCTGTGATCAAAAATCTCCCAAAAAACAAAAGCCCAGGACTAGATGGCTTCACAGGAGAATTCTATCAAACATTTAGAGAATAGTTAATGCCTCTCCTTCTAAAACTCTTTCAAAAAACTGCAGACAAAGAAACACTTCCAAACTCATTCTATGAGGCCACCATCACCCTGATACCAAAACCAGACAAAGACAACACAAAAAAAGAAAACTACAGGCCAATATCACTGACGAACACAGATGCAAAAATCTTCAGCAAAATTTTAGGAAACAGAATTCAGCAACATATCAAAAAGCCCATATACCATGATCAAGTTGGGTTTGTTCCAAGGATGCAAGGATTCTTCAGTATACAAATATCAATCAGTGTGATACACCAGATTAACAATCTCAATAGATGCAGAAAAATCCTTTGACAAAATTCAGCACCCTTTTATTATTAAAACTCTTCAAAAAATGGGCATAGAAGGAACCTACCTTCACATAGTAAAGGCCATATGTGATAAGCCTACAGCACACATTATTCTCAATGGTGAAAAACTGAAAGCATTCCCCCCAAGATCGGGAACAAGACAAGGGTGTCCACTTTCCACCACTATTATTCAACATAATTTTGGAAGTCCTAGCTATAGCAATTAGCGAATAAAAAGAAATAAAAGGAATCCAGATTGGAAAAGAAGAAGCAAAGCTTTCAGTGTTTGTAGATGACATGATACTGTACATAGAAAACCCTAAAGATACTATTAGAAAATTACTAGAGCTAATCAGTGAATTTAGCAAAGTTTCAGGATACAAAAACAATATACAGAAATCACTTGCATTTCTATATATTAGCAATGAAAAATCAGAAAGAGAAATTAAGGAATCAGTCCCATTCACCATTGCAATACAAAGAATAAAATATCTAGGAATAAACTTACCTAAGGAGACAAAAGGGTCTTCCCAGTAGTTCAAATGGTAAAGAATCTGCCTGAAACGCAGGAGACCTGGGTTATATCCCTGGGTCAGGAAAATCCTCTGGAGAAGGGAATGGCACTCTACTCCAGTATTCTTTCCTGCAGAATCCCATGGACAGAGGTGCCTGGCAGGCTACAGTCTGTGGGATCGCAAAGAGTTGGATACAACTGAGCGACTAACACTACTACTACTAAGGAAAAAAAAGACCACAGAAAATTATAAGATTGATGAAAGAAATCAAAGATGACATAAACAGATGGAGAGATAGTCTGTGTTCCTGGGTAGGAAGAACCAATATTGTGAAAATGACTATACTATCAAATGCAATCTATTACCAATGGCATTTTTCACAGAACTAGAACAAAAAATTTCACAATTCATATGGAAACACAAAAGACCCCAAATAGCCAAAGCAGTCTTGAGAAAGAAGAATGGAGCTGGAGGAATCAACCTTCCTGACTTCAGATTATACTACAAAGCTACATTCATCAAGCCAGTATGGTACTGGCACAAAAACAGAAATATAGACCAATGGAACAAGATAGAAAGCCCAGAAATAAACCCATGCACCTATGGGAAAATTATTTTTGACAATGGAGGCAAGAATATACAATGGGACAAAGACAGCCTCTTCAATAAATGGTGCTGGGAAAATTGGACAGCTACATGTAAAAGAATGAAATTAGAACACTTCCTATCATCATACACAAAGATAAACTCAAAATGGATTAAACACCTAAATGTAAGACCAGAAACTATAAAGCTCTTTTAGGAAAACATAGGCAGAACACTCAATGATATAAATCAAAGCAAGATTCTCTACTCACCTCCTTGAGTAATGGAAATAAAAACAAAAATAAACAAGTGGGACTTGATCAAACTTAAAAGCTTACAGCAAAGGAAACTATAAGCAAGGTGAAAAGAAAACCCTCAGAATGGGAGAAAATAATAGCAATGGAAACAACTGACAAAGGATTAATTTCCAAAATATATAAGCAGCTCACGCAACTCAATACCAGAAAAACAAACAACCCAATTCAAAGGTGGGAAAAAGACCTAAGCAGACATTTCTCCAAATAAGACATACAGATGGCTAACAACATCTAACAACAAAGATGCTCAACATCACTCATTATTAGAGAAATGCAAATCAAAACTACAATGTGATATCACCTTACACTGATCAGAATGGCCATCATCAAAAAGTCTACAGACAATAAATGCTGGAGAGGGTGTGGAGTAAAAGAAACACTTTTGCACTGTTGGTGAGAATGTAAATTGATACAGTCACTATGGAAGACAGTATGGAGATTCCTTTAAAAACTAGGAATAAAACCACCATCAGTTCAGTTCAGTTGCTCAGTTGTGTCCGACTCTTTGCGACCCCATGAATCGCAGCACACCAGGCCTCCCTGTCCATCATCAGAATTTCCCACCTAGGCATATACCCTGAGGAAACAGACACATGTATCCCATTGTTCATTGTGGCACTATTTACAATAGCTCTTAGAACATGGAAGAAACCTAGACGTCCATCGACAGGTGAATGGATAAAGAAGTTGTGGTACATATACACAATGGAATTAGCCATAAAAAGGAACTCATTTGAATCAGTTCTAATGAGGTGGATGAACCTCAAGTCTATTATACACAGCGAAGTAAATTAGAAAAAGAAAGATAAATATCATATATTAACACATATATATGGAATCTAGAAAAATGATACTGAAGAATGTATTTGCAGGGCAGCAATGGAGAAACAGACATAGAGAATAGACTTCTGGACATGGGGAGAGGGGAGGAGAGGGTGAGATGTATAGAGAGAGTAACATGGAAACTTACATTGCCATAAGTAGAATCAATAGCCAATGGGAAATTGCTGTATGTCTCAGGAAACTCAAACAGGGGCTCTGTATTGACCTAGAGGGGTGGGATGGGGAGGGAGATGGGAGGGAGGTTCAAAAGGGAGGGATGTATGTATACCTATGGCTGATTCATGTTGAGGTTTGACAGAAAACAAAATT
Organism: Bos mutus; assembly: GCF_027580195.1. Taxonomy (NCBI): domain Eukaryota; kingdom Metazoa; phylum Chordata; class Mammalia; order Artiodactyla; family Bovidae; genus Bos; species Bos mutus. Next base: position 69,227,595 of record NC_091633.1, read on the forward strand.
CTGTAAAGCAATCATCCTTCAATTAAAAAATAAATAAATTTTAAAAAATGGCCTCATTTGAGTTTGAGTCAGGTTTCTCATCAAATGAGCTTTTAAACGTTTCCATCTTGAGAGCTTTCAGATCTGCAGACAAAAGACTGGGGATCCTTGTTACTCAGATGCAGATGCACTGTGAGCACTGAATGGAGGGAAGCCTCGGGACCCTTGAGACAGGTCCTCACAAACAAAAAGGCTCTTTCGACCCAGTGGACGTGCAGTCCTGAGACTCGAGAAGCCCTTTTTAATTGGGAGATATGGTCCCTGAGACATCTGGGCAGTGAGGAGGACTCACTATGGTCCCTCCCAAAGGGGTTCAAGGGCAGTCTCTTTTCAGATTCCAAATCAGAATCCAGTCACCACGGCCAGTCCAATCACTTTCTTGCTCTCCTTCAGCACCTTTTCAATCAAAGTCTGTCTCTCGCTCTTGTGCTCTTGTCCGTGGAGCATTCCCAGCTACTTCTGGTTGAATGCTTCCTCATTTGAATCGAGTTTTGTTCAAATAAATTCTTAAAAGTTAAAAGAAAAGGATTAAAAAACAGATATTTCAAGTTAAAATAACATCCTATAAAATATAACAACATTTTTAAAGAGTCTCTGTCACATTTTAGGATGCATGTCTTGGAGGGAGAGGGAGAAAATGGGAAAAATCTAACAAAAAGCCTTGATGGACAGATTCATGGAGCTTGATTTAAATGCTAAGGAGGATAGACTTTATTCTGCACATCTGTAGATTCAGTAAAAAATGTGGTGTGCACAGCTTGAATACATATTAATAAATATGTTAATAATTTATTAATTTTATGATTTAAATAATTTATTATTTATTAAATTTATTAATAAATTATGCATTCATTTACTGTCTGTATTATTTATGTTAAAAACAACACAAAAAGTTTATAAGGATGAAATTAAAAGTTGTCACATTTTCCTCCTAAACCCCCACTTGGGACATTATTGCCACCATGAATGAAGGGACATGATCTAATCTAGGTTTAAGAAAAAGATACCTGAGGTGGCATAAAAAGGTGCATCTTAAAAGTAAACAAAGAGGTTTCTTGGTCAAAAAGTTATGAAAATGGTGAATTAACCAAGTCAAATACATTATCTGACTCTGGATTTCTCACAGAACCTTCCAAAGCCATGTTTCTATGGGATGGGGTGAGTTCTAACGTGTTTTCCACTCTTATTTACCACAGAACTCTCAGTGAAAGGAGCATCTCAGGAGGCAATAATGCCATAGAACATAGGTGGGGAAAGCTCATCTAAGATTACTTTCTCTATCTCCTCAAGTGTTCACCTCCCAATCCTCTGAAACTAAAGTTCTATCTAGATCCTCAAGACTGCCCTGATCATGCAATCTCTGAGAGACTCTGTCCAGAACTGCCCAAATAAGCTGCTTCCAGATTCCTGGCCCTTAGAAACTGCATGACATATTAAATGTGTATCATTTAACCTGTAGTACAACTTCAATAGACAACATTTATCATGAACATATATAATAGTGAAGGGCTGAAAGTGGAGATTGAAAAAGTTGGCTTAAAGCTCAACATTCAAAAAACTAAGAATCATGGCATCTGGTCCCATCACTTCATGGGAAACAGATGGGGAAACAGTGGAAACAGTGTCAGACTTTATTTTGGGGGGCTCTAAAATCACTGCAGATGGTGACTGCAGCCATGAAATTAAAAGACACTTACTCCTTGGAAGGAAGGTTATGACCAACCTAGATAGCATATTCAAAAGCAGAGACATTACTTTGCCAACAAAGGTCCGTCTAGTCAAGGCTATGGTTTTTCCTGTGGTCATGTATGGATGTGAGAGGTGGACTGTGAAGAAGGCTGAGTGCCGAAGAATTGATGCTTTTGAACTGTGGTGTTGGAGAAGACTCTTGAGAGTCCCTTGGACTGCAAGAAGATCCAACCAGTCCATTCTGAAGATCAGCCCTGGGATTTCTTTGGAAGTAATGATGCTTAAGATGAAACTCCAGTACTTTGGCCACCTTATGCGAAGAGTTGACTCATTGGAAAAGACTCTGATGGTGGGAGGGATTGGGGGTAGGAGGAGAAGGAGACGACAGAGGATGAGATGGCTGGATGGCATCACTGACTCGATGGACATGAGTCTGGGTGAACTCTGGGAGTTGGTGATGGACAGGGAGGCTTGGTGTGCTGTGTTGATGGGGTCGCAAAGAGTCGGACACAACTGAGCGACTAAACTGAACTGAACTGAAGGCAATTTACTTTCCATATTGCTAGTCTAAGACAATGTTCCCCTAAGCCTGGAGTGGTGACACAGAGTTGAAATAGCTTTATCTCAGCTAAATGTGGGAATAACTTGTTACACAGCAATAGGTAACTGATACACCCCATAAATTCTATGTATATTTAATTTTAATTTTTACCTTTGCCTTATCCTTTCTCTTTCCACCAACAAATTGAGATTCACTTTGATATAATTTTAATCATTTAAGTTTGAAAATTATGATAAGAGACTCTTAACCAATCTACCTGAATCTCAATTCTCACAAGAAGGGTTCTGAAAGTTGGGAGTATTTGGGGAAAGCACCAGACTTGAAAGCATATAACACTGGGGACAGGAGGGTTGTCTGGGGCCATCAATGGATTTGGAAAATGTCTGCTGTTTGTCTGTTTTGGCTACTGTCTACTCCCCATGCTCTGTGTTTGCCTCTGGGGCTCCTGAATGGTAGGATATTAGTATTAATCTTTCATATCTCTTAGCATTTTCTGGGCTGATCTTTCCCTTGCCAGTGCATTAGAGTCTACAGTTCATAACTCAATGAGCAAAGGTGAAGGGAACTGAAGGTCCAGTTTGTTAAGAAAAAAAGACAAAACAAAACAGTGAGCCATGGTGTCACCAGAGCCAAGAAAAGCAGTGTTCAAAGAACAATTTCAAGTCCTTTGAGAAGCTGAACAAAATGAAAATAAAGAAATAATCTGAGGATGTGTCACAATGTAAATCACACTCATAAAAGCAGTTTTATTAGAGGGGAGGGATGGAAAGAAGGATCAAAGAAAGACTGAAAAGTGAGGAAACAGACAACTATTTTAAGTAACTCTACTGTGGGCTTCCAAGCTAGTGCTAGTGGTAAAGAGCTCACCTGCCAATGCAGGAGACAAAAGAGACTCAGATTCGATCCCTGAGTCAGGAAGATCCCCTGAAGGAAATGGCAACCCACTTCAGTATTCTTGCCTGGAGAATCTCATGGACAGGGGAGCCTGGTAGGCTACAGAGGGTCTCACAGAGTCAGACACTACTGAAGCAACTTAGCATGCACACACTGTGAAAGATAGAAGAGGAAGAAAATGGTTTTCTCAAAAAGTACATGAAACTAAAAGAAGGCTTTTTTCCAAAGATGGAGACCATTATTATGCCTTGTATGCTTACGGGAGACATTCAGTTGAATTTGAGAAAATCATTATAGAAGTGAAATCCTTAAGACAGCTGGAACGGTTGGGAGCCTGATCAGCAGAGGGACTTGCTTTCGATGCAAACAGGGAAATCTGTACTATGCTAACAGGAAAGAGGGCACAAGATGTGAGCTGATAGCTGGCAGAAAGGTAAGGTCTCTCTCAAGCATGTATGTTATTTTTCTCCATGTCCAGCTGCTTAGGCAAGTACAGAAAAGGCAGAGTCAGGTTGATATAGGGCTGGGGTTTTACTTGAAAAGTTCTATGGAGCAACAGAACGAAAGGGAATTCGCAGCTGAGTGACTTTAAACTAGTGATCTGAACAGGAGAAGAGTTATCTATGGGTATGGAGATGCTATGTGAGTGAACGGAAATATTAGAACGTCTATCAGAATACTGCATGCTTGAAATCAAGGTTTCAGAGGTTGGAAACCGGAAAGTCAAGGAACTGAGAGGTTTTTGGGGTCAGATTGTTAAAAAAAAAAAATAATGGACAGTAACGTTTCCAGGAGGGAACAACAGTAGAGAGGAAAACTGAGTAAGATGTAAAAGTCCTTGGTGACAAAGAGGTTTGGAACATGACAGCAGCAACAAGCAGTGTCCGTGGTGCAGTCTGACAATGTAAACTTCCAAAAGATTTGGTGTTGAAGAATGAAAGGGATAGGAATGGTTTGATGCTGCTGTGGGCAACGGGAGGGCACCTGCCTCAGCACCTTAATCCTGGCTTGTGATTAGTGGAATATAGCTTCTCTGAGAGATCAGGGAGGAGTCAGTATCCTTGAGGGATGACTGTTTTGACCAGAGCAAGAAGATGAAGGCGCTGTCAGAGGTCAGACTGAGAGCATAAGGGAATTTGCTAAATGACGGGCCAGGAGTTCCAGAGCGTGCGGTAGAAGACTGGTCTGAGTTAAAGGGTGAACAGAGAATGAGTAGGAGACTGGTCTGAACTAAAGGGAGAACAGAACAGCATGGAGATGAGAAGACAGATGATGGATGGCTGGGAAGCTTAAACTTCTAGAGATAAGAATGAGGTAAATTGGTATTTAAGACATTTTGAGATGAATCCTGGTACTGTATTAAACAATGGCAGGCAAGCATTTTGAGATATGATTCAGACAACTGAGCTAGAAAATGTGGGCAACTGAGCAGTGGTTTATTCCTGAAATTGGGAAGGGGTGGTGATCAATGAAATATATGACAAGAATAAACACTTGGAAAATGAGATAATACAATCTGTCAAAATTAAAATGAACATGTCCTAAGTTTCAGTCATGCAGAATGAATGAATTCTGGAGATCTAATGCACAGCATGATGATTATAGTTAATAATACTGTATTGTATAGTATACTTGAAATTTGCTGAGAGTTTATCTTAAGGGTTCTCACCACTCACTATGTTTGATGATGGATCTGTTAATTATCTTAATTGTGGCCATCATTTCATAATGTATACATATAATCAAAAATACCATGCTGTATACTTTAAATATATATGATTTCAATTTATTAATTGCATGTCAATACAGCTGAGGGAAAAGGGGAAAAAATGAGTATGGCCTTTTACTCAGCAAGTTTGCTTCTAGAGATTTATTTGCTTTTCACACAAAGTCTGTAGTACAACTTCAATAGTCAATATTTATCATGAATATATATAATGGTGAAGGGCTAAGTCAATTTACTTTCTGTATTGCTAGTCTGAGACAACCATCCCCTAAGCCTGGAGTGGTGAGATAGAGTTGAAATAGCTTTATCTCAAACACATATTTCAGCTACAGTATTTGAGATGTCAAAAAAACAGAGATAGAATATTAATAAACATACACACCAAAAAAAGAAACATTCATTGCTAACAGTGAATTCTAAAAGGAAACAGGAGTTAGATATAAATATGGAATAATTCAATTACTGTGAAAAATCACTTGACTTGTAGTGTAATCCAATTACTTATTTTCATTACGTAGTTTTATAGCATCCTTCTGACTTCTGTGTACGAGGTAAATAGCCACAACTGTAGCAGAAAAAAATAGCCTATTTCAGAAGTACTATGGGTAGAATAGAGGAAGTGATTGAGTTTAAAAATAGTGACAGTCATCATAGGGATAAACAGAGAAGAAGCCCAGAACATCCAGGTATAAGAAAAATTCTTCTACTGATGAATAGATATCTCTTAGCAACAACAGGCAAATGGGTTCTCAGCAATTTCTTCCAAAGAGCTTTCAGGACATATATTAGAAAGAGAAAGGATCAGAGGAAAAACTATAGATTACCAAGGTAATTCTGTAAGTTAAAGGCCTTTGGCAAGGTGCAGTTCATTGTTTTAAATAAATTCATTATTGCCCAGAATCCAACATCTTAGATTAAAATATCTCGCCTGAGTTCATTAATTTTTCAGATTCAAGCTAGATGGCTTTTATGGGACAGTCTACTAAGTCATTATCAACCTTGATATCTTCATCTTTACCAACTGTTTTGATTAATAACTTGTGCTGTGGGCAGATATTGCAGAGTGATGATGACAGATGAAGACTTCACCCTACAGATACACACAGTTCATCTCAGAAGAAACTGACAAAGATTACACTGACAGCAGAGTAAATACTTCACACCAAAGTGTGTACACACACACACACACACACACACACGCTGCTTGCTCATATATATTCTGAGGCAAACACAAGGAAAATTGGAGACAGTTTTAGGTCCAAACAAGGTGAAATTAGGAAGCTGTTTAAAGGCTATGATTTGGGGGTGAGGGAAGACTTTTCTAAAATTTGTCTTTAAAAATATATCAGCAGGTCTGCCCCCAAGAGGACCTGCTTCCAGGCAGGTTAAGTGTGCAGCTCCCTCAGGGGTCCCCTGCCATTGCAGACACATGTGATGGACAAGAAGGAGAGAATGGCCACCAAGATGGAGAAGAAGGTGTCCAGGTGCTGAGGAAGGAGGAGACTCTGAGGCTCTGGTAGCCCATTTTTAGATGCTAGATGCTAGAAAGACTCATATAGTAGAAATATCATAATCCCCCACTCAGCAGTGTTGAATATATTGTTCTCTGCCCATCCCGAGAAAGATGAAATGACCCTATTCACCACACAGATCTCTGGGTCCTGCATTTGGTAATCAAGACCTGGGAGCAAGTCAAATCATCAGGAGGTCCTTTAGGTCAAGGCAATATCAGGTGGGAGCCTGGAAGACACAGCTAACTCTTCTTGGTGGCTTCTACAACAGTACAAGAGACATCTGAGACAATGACATACATGCCTTTAACCCAGGCATGTTCACATGAGGAAGCTGTTGCCATGAGGGAACCGGGCCACGCCCAGGCCAGGCTGCCAAATGTCCATCACCCCTCAGGGGATGGTGATTGTCTGTGGAGGCTACTGGAAGACTTCAACAAGGGGTACCAACACATCCTGCATTCAAATAAAATCCAAGGAAGTCTAAGGAAAGAAGAAAAGGCAAATGGATACAGACCTGGATTTCCTGTCAGGGAGAAGAGCTCACTCACTCCGATAGTCAGTGTTTAGACAGGTGTGGCCTGAACTATCAGCCAATGCCCCTTGGGTGTTGGGGTGTCTGTGGTGAGGAAGAGAAAGAGAGCCTGACGGGTGTCTACTTTGTTGACCTGTGCTTTGCTGACACTGGGATGAACCACTGGTTTGTGGGACTGCTGAAGGGATCTGGGTTAGAGAAAAAAAAAAGTAAAGTGAGGCAGAAAAAAAAGAAAGTGAAACCCAGGGATGTCTCTGGAGGTCCAGTGGTTAAAACTTCATCTTCCAATGCAGGGGGTATGGTGTTGATCCCTGGTCAGAGAGCTGTGACGCCTCATGTCTTATAATCAAAAACCCAAAACAAAACAGAAGCAATATTGTAACAACTTTAATTTTAAAAAAGTGAAATGCAAAGGTGATAACAAGCAGGAAAGTGGGGAAGCATCATCCAGGAGCCCTGGGAGGGCTGAAAGTTGTGGATGCAGAGGATGAGATCATGATCACCACTGAAGAAGTGCCCTCTGTCCCAGGCAAAGGGCAGGAGGAAGAGAGTTCAGAAGAAGCCAGTGGCCTCTGATGGAGCCAAGTCCTCGCTTCCACATCATGCTGGCCCTGACGCATGGGCTGCTCTAGGCTTACTGGGCTTGTTTGAAGCAGGTGACCACCACTTCACCCTCAGACTTGCACTTCCTTGGTCTCCACAAGATGGAAGAACGGAAGACAGCGGAGATAGATCCAAAAACAAAGAGCATCTGAAGTAGATTTGGAAGAGAAGGGGGATGAGATACGGGACTCAGAAGGAAGAAGTAAAGATGAGGGAGATGATGACAACAGAGAGGAAAGTGGGGAGGAGGGTGACTCTGCCCAGGACTGAGAAATACTGAGTGAATCTTGCTGGGGAACCTGGGACTTGACACAAAGGAGAAGAAAATGCTGAGAGCAGCCCACAAGCCATGACAAAAACTTTCTCTGATGATTTAAGATGCTACAATGGGTCAGAAGTTAAACTGAGTAGTGAATTCCCTCCATACCTTTGGATGTTACTTCCAAGACATTGGAGCGAGACAAGGTAGCTGCAAAGATTTAATTCTGTGTATTCTGCTACCTACCAGGGTTCTCGTCAGCCCTTTGACGTCCTTTCTGGGAAAAGTTTGCACTGGCTGCATCTTCTTTTTCTGTATCCTGATGCTTTGACATCTGGGGCCTTGATTGTCCTGGAGGGGCTGCCAGGATCAGGCAAGTGTGCCTTTCCAATGTAAACAACACTCTCAACCGCCTCCTGTACTGGCTCTCTACACTCTGGGCTGATCACCCTATAATCACTTTCTCTGCTAACTCCTTCATTGGCAGACAGATTCTTTATCATAGGCTACCTGAGAAGCCCCATCACCTGCCCTAATCACCCCATAATCAACTGTCCTAATCACCCCCTAGCCAGGTACCAGGTGACTGGAGACAGCCTTTATGCCCCAGGCTACTGAAACTATTCAATCCAGCCAATCTTAAGCCTGCTTATTCTGCCTCTCCCATTCCTTCCCTCCGAAACCACAACAAAGACCCTTGCCCAAAGTTTTCCTCTTTCCTCTGCTTCCTGATTGGCCCCAGTGCCTCCCATCGTGCATACACTGTGTACACTCCCTCTCATGATGTGGCATGCCCCTCCTCTTGGGATCTGTGAGTATAATAAACTCTTTTCAATGGCGGCCATCTCCTTACTCATATATGAAGAATAATAAAATCTATATTAAGCCAGGAAGGGTGCAGACCAGGTGCCATCTATAACAGAGCTGGGCTTAGGATGTCACCTCAACAAGAGGATGAAATCCCAACAGGAAGGATGTTTCTATCCCAACAAAACAAGAGTGTGTTGTACTGTGTTGGGAGGGTTTTCCATCTATAAAACAAAGAGTTTTTATAGAGGAATATATACATACAACATTGTACAGAATACTCACATACACCATTGTCTATAACAAAGTCCCATAGAGGGATGGCTTACAAACAATAGAACTTTATTTCTTACAGTTCTGAAGGCTAGAAGTCTGCGATTAGGGTGCCAACATGGCTGGTTTCTGGTGAAGCCCAAGACTTCTTGCTGTGTCCTCAGACAACAGAGACGCTGAGGAGCTCTCTCGGGCTTCTTTCACAAGGGCATTAATTCCATTCATGAGGGCTCCACCTCCATGACCTAATTACCTCCCAAAGGCTCCATCTCTCAATATCACCTTGGGTTTTAGGATTTCAAAATAAGAATTTGAGGGGAACACAAACATATAGACCATAGATATCTTGAACTTGAAGAATGTCTCTTCTTTGATTTTTAAAAACTAGCAAAAGCTTCTATATGGTTTTACACACTTTCTTAGTTATCCTGAAAATCAAATACCTTTTATAACTGGAGAAAGGAAGCGTCTCTTTTGTTCAGTCTGGGAAAGCTCTATGGAGGGATGGTGTGGTTAAAGAGGAACTTGAATGTTGCAATAGAGATTGGTGAGCTGAGAGGGAAAGAAAGCATTCTTCATAGAGTAAGTGTGTAGAGTAGGGTTCAATATGGAAGCAGAAAGAAATAGGCAAGGAGGTTTAAATTAAAATCTAGATTGATTTTTTTTTATTCTACTGCCAATGTTCCTAATTGATGCACTCCTTTTTTTGGCAGTAAAAAATTTCTGGCATCAAGTGATCCTACTTCTATTTAGATAACCAACTAATTAGAAACAGATGTCAACTACTGCAGCATTGGATTTAAATTGGTTATTTAGTCCTAGGATGCCTTTTACAACTGTCACAAAGTCTATTAATAATATATTTCTGAAGGCTTGGGTAAATATTTCTATATGCATATACTGAGGCGTAAATAATCTAAACTCCTCTGTCTACTATTGTTTTTGTTTTCCGCTGCTTTTCTAACATAGAAGCAAAACATTCCTGAAACCACATATACAGGGGTTGGTAAATTCTAAACACATAGACCATGGTACTTTTATTGAGTTAAATCACTTTCCTTCAAGTTAGTTTCTACATGAACATTGTTGCTCATTGTTCAGTCACTAACTCGTGTCGGACTCTTTGAGACCCCATGGACTGCAGCACATCAGGCCTCCCTGTCCCTCACTATCTCCTGGAGTTTGCCCAAGTTCATGTCCATTGAACCAGTGATGCTATCTAACCATCTCATCTTCTGCTGCCCCCTTATCCTATCACTTTCAATCTTTCCCAGCATCAGGTCTTTTCCAATGAGTCAGCTCTTCACAGCGGGTGGCCAAAGTATTGGAGCATCAGCTTCAGCATCAGTCCTTCCAATGAACACTCAGGGTTAGTTTCCTTTAGGCTTGACTAGTTCTCCTTGCATTCCAAGGGACTCTGAAGAGTCTTCTCTAGCACCACAATTCAAAAGCATCAATTCTTTGGCACACAGCCTTCTCTATGGTCTAACTCTCACATTCATACATGACTACTGGGCAAATCATAGTTTTGACTATATGACTTTGTCAGCAAAGTGATGTCTCTGCTTTTTAGTATGCTGTCTGGGTTTATCATAGCTTTCTTTCCAAGGAGTAAGTGTCTTCTAATTTCATGGCTGCAGTCACCATACGTGGTGACTTTGGAGCTAAAAAAACAAACCTGCCACTGTTGACACTTTTTCCCCATCTATTTGACATGATGCGATGGGCCTGGATGCCTTCATCTTAGTTTTTTTAATGTTGAGTTTTAACCCAGATTTTTCACTCTCCTCTTTCACCCTATCAAGAGGCACTTTTCACTTTCTGCCTCTAGAGTGGTATAATGTGCATATCTGGGGTTGTTGACATTTCTCACGGCAATCTTGATTCCAGCTTGTGATTCATAAAGCCCAGCATTTCACATGATAGAACTTAAATAAGCAGGGTGACAATAGATAGCTTTGCTATACTCCTTTGCCAATTCTGAACCACTCAGTTATTCCATGCCCAGTTCACTTTGCTTCGTGACCTGCATACAGGATTCTCAGGACACAGGTAAAATGGTGTTGGAGAAGACTCTTGAGAGTCCCCTGGACTGGAAGGAGATCAAACCAGTTAATCCTAAAGGAAATCAGTCCTGAATATTCATTGGAAGGACAGATGGTGAAGCTGAAGCTCCAATACTTTGGCCACCTGATTCGAAGAACTGACTCATTGGAAAAGACCCTGATGCTGGGAAAGACTGAAGACAGGAGGAGAAGGGGATGCCAGAGATGAGATGGTTGGATGGCATCACTGACTCAATGGACATGAGTTTGAGTAAACTCCATGAGTTGGTGCTGGACAGGGAAGCCTGGCATGCTGCAGTCCATGGGGTTGCAAAGAGTCGGACATGACTGAGTGACTGAACTGAGGTAAGATGGTCTGGTATTCCCATTTCGTTAAGAATTTTCCAATTTGTTGTGATACACACAGTCAAAAGATTTAGCATCATCAACGAGGCAGAAGTAGATGTTTTTCTAGAATTCCCTTGCTTACCCTATGATCCAGCCAATGTTGGCAATTTGATCCATGGCTCCTCTGCCTTTTCTAAACCTAGTTCATAGTTCATGCACTGCTGAAGCCTAGCTTGAAGGATTTTAGCATAACTTACTAACACGTGAAATGAGCACAGCTGCACAGTAGTTTGAACATTCTTTGGCACTGCCCTTTTTTGAGGTTGGAATGAAAACTGACCTTTTCCAGACCTGTGGCCCAGCTGAGTTTTTCAAATTTGCTGACACATCACTTTAACAGCATCATCTTTTAGGATTTTAAGTAATCCAGCCGGAATTCCATCATCTCCACTAGCTTTGTTCATAATAATGGTTCTTAAGTCCCACTTGGCTTCACACTCTAAGATGTCTGGCTCTACATAAGTGACCACGTTATCGTCATGATCCAGTTCATAAAGACTTTTTTTTTGTACAGTTCTTCTATGTATTCCTACTACTTCTTCTTAATCCCTTCTGCTTCTATTTGGTCCTTGCCATTTCTGTCCTTTATTGTGCCCATCCTTGTATGAAATTTTGCCTTGATATCTCCAAATTTCTTGAAGAGATTTCTAGTCTTTCCCATCCTATTCTTTTTCTCTATTTCTTTGCATTGTTCAGTTAAGAAGGCCTTCTAATCTCTCCTTGCTGTTCTCTGTAACCCTGCATTCAGTTGGGTATATCTTTCCCTTCATCCTTGCCTTTGGCTTTTCTTCTTTTCTCAGGAATTCATAAAGACTTCTCAGACAACAACTTTGCCTTCTTGCATTACTTTTTTTTTGGGGGGAGGGGGGTGGTTTTGCTCACTGCCTCCTGTACAATGTTATGAACCTCCATCCATAGTTTTTCAGGCACTCTGTCTACCAGATGTAATACCTTGAATCTATTCATCACCTGTACTGCATAATAATAAGGGGTTTGATTTAGGTCATACCTGAATAGCCTAGTGGTTTTCCCTACTTTCTTCAATTTAAGCCTGAATTTTGCAATAAGGGGCTCATGATCTGGATCACAGTCAGCACCAGCTATTATTTTTGCTGACTGTATAGAGCTTCTCCATCTTGGGCTGCAAAGAATGTAATCAGTTTGATATCAGTATTGACCATATAATGATGTCTATGTGTAGAGTCATCTTTTGTGTTGTTGAAAGGGGGCGTTTGCTCTGACCAGGGGACTCTCTTGACAAAACTCTGTTAGCCTTGACCCTGCTTCATTTTGCACTCCATGGCCAAACTTGCCTGTTACTTCAGGTATCTCTTGACTTCCTACTTTTGCATTCAATCCCCTATGATGAGAATACTTGTAATAAATTTAGACTCATTTGTTCCATCAATTCATGTCTTAGGTAGGTAGCTTCTCCCAGTAATTTAAAAAATTAGACCAGAAAGGTATTAGCAGTACTGATCTACATAAGTGGGTATAAAGCAGATAAAAAAATTTAGGAAAAGTCTCTAAAACAGACTATGTAAAGGGAATACATAGAATAATGCATATAGAAGGCTATCTTTGTTGCACTGTAATGGAAAATTGAACAAGTTATACCTAAAATGTACTTTAAAATGTAGAATGATCAGGGACAACCAAAGCAATCTTGAAAATGGACAAAGCTAAAAAAATACATGATATCATGACATATTATAAAGCTAAATAACCAAGAGAATATATAGCTAGTACAAAGGGAGACAATTAAAAAAAAAGGGTGTCCAGAAGTAGACACACATATATAATCACGTCATTTATGACAGAGGTGACACTGCACACAGTGAGGAAAGCCTGACCATTTCAGCAAATGGTGCTGGGTCAACCGAGTATCCACACTGGGAAAACATGAAACTTCCTCCCACGAGACTGAAATAATAAGTGCAAAAGTTAAAACAATTAAATCTTTGAAAGAAAATATCTTAATGTCCTATGCACTGTGCTAAGTCACTTCAGTCGTGTCCAACCCTTTGTGACCCTATGGACCATGGCCGGCCAGTCTCCTCTGTCAAAGGTATTCTCCAGGCAAGGATACTGGAGTGGGTAACCGTTTCCTCCTCCAGGGGATCTTCCTGACCCAGGGATCTAACTCGAGTATCTGGCATTGCAGGCAGATTCTTTACAGTTTGAGCCACTAGGGAAGCCCTTAATGTCCCTAATATAAGCAAATACTTCTTAAAGGGGCAGAAAAAAGTACTGGCTGTAAAGGGAAACAAATGGATAAGCTGAGTTACATTGGAATTAAGAATTATTATTCCTCAAAAAACTCTATTAAGGAAAAAAAGAGGCAAGTCACAGAATTGTAGAAAATGGATGCATTAATGTATCTAACAAAGGGTTTGCATGCCAGAAATTTAAAGAATTCATACAAATCAATAACAAAGAAGTCAATAGTATAAGAGAAAATGGGTAAAGAATTAGACACTTCACAAAACCAGTTATAGAAATAGCCAACAAATATATGAAAAACAAATAAAAATTTTCATTTATAATTTTATAAATGAAAATTAAATATATTAATTCATTAGTTATCAAGGAAATGCACACCCCAATGTGACCACCACCACGCAGGTACAGAACTGCTATCACTAAAATGACACTAAATATCAAATGTTGGGGAGGATATGGAACAAATGAAATTCGTGGGAGTATAAATTGATAAAACTATTTTAAAAAGTTACTTGATTTTCTGATGATGTAGTAACTCCATGTTAAATATATGCCCAATACAAATGCTTACTTTTGTTCAATAAATTACATGTATAACAGTGAATAGAAATCCCACCTGCCAAAGCCTAAAATGGATTCCATCAATTACAAAACAGATAAAAACTATTGTAAATTCACATAAAATAATACTATAAACCAATGAGAATGAATGAACTACTGCTACATACAATCGCATGAGTGATGTTCACATATCCTGCAAAATAAACAATAAAAACACATACTGTATGAAATCATTCACTGAAAGCTTAAAAACAGGTAATGTTTGGTGGTAGAAATCAATAGAGATTATCTTTAAAAGGCAGGAGGGATGGTCACAGTAAGGGGCCAAGAGAGGGGCTTCTACGCATATGCTTTCATTTTGCAAAAAATCCATTGAACTGTAAAGTTAATGATCTGTGCAATCTTCTGTATGTACTTTATATGTTAGTTTAAAAGTTCACCCGAAAAAGACATAAGAGCCAAATCAAAGGTGCCCCTATAGATCTTAGGGTTTCCCTCATGGCTCAGACAATGGTCAAGGGAACAGCTACCCACTCCAGTATTCTGGCCTAGAGAATCATGGACTGTATAGTCCGTGGGATCACAGTGAGTCGGACACGACTGAGCGACTTTCACTTTCACTTTAGAAAGGAACAAGTCAGCAATGTATGTACTGTGCTGTGCTTCAGTCACTCAGTCTTGTCCAACTCTTTGTGACCCTGTGGACTGTAGCCCACCAGGTACCTCTATCCACAGGGATTTTCCAGGCAAGAATACCGGAGTAGGTTGTCATGACTTCCTCCAAAGATATTCCTCCTGGGTCTTCCCAACCCAGGGATCGAAACCAGGTCTCCTGCCTTGCAGGCAGATTCTTTACTGTCTGAGTCACCAGAGAAGCCCAATAATATTGGAGTGGGTAGCCTATCCCTTCTTCTTGGTTGGCTTCTACCCAACCCAGAAATCGAACTGGACCCCCTGCATTGCTGGTGGATTCTTTACCAAAACAATGAATGAAACACATCAAACATACAAAAAAAAAAATCAAGAATTTATAATCAAAGTAAGAAAAAAATCATCAGTAATATTTGAAGATAGTAAATGCATTGACTCATTTAAAAAACTGGTAAAATAAAGTGAAATAAGCATTATCCTGCCTTTCTTGAAGAATTATACTTCAGGCCAATCAAATAGTTGATGAGAGAACATTCTTCTTAACTGAAGAATTTCAGATAATAAATGCAAAAAATAACAGAATTCAAAACTCGCCCCACTGAAACCCCTAGTGAAATAATGGCATGTGCCTGCTGATGCAATAAGAAGCACAGAGCACCACCTGAATAAAGCCAAAGTTCATCAGTCTCTAGCTCAAAATACCATTTTATAGAAACTGTGATAAAAGAAAAAATTAAATGAATCTCAATGATGCAATCAACCTTATTTAGAATATGGAAATTTTATAGGCCAATTGATCAGATTTTTTCCAAAAATAACTACTGTAGGAGAAAAGGTAGGGGGGACTAGGTGGAGGGCTGACTGTTACACGTTGAAATTTAAGGAATATAGCAATCAAATTCATTTGTGGACTAATTTGGATCTTGATTAAAACATGCCAACTATTAAAAGTTTGTAATCTTTTTTTGTAATTCAGTAAATTTAAAATGGAATATACATTAGATAAAGAATTACTGCGAATGTACTGTAGTGTAGTTGTGTTTTTAAAAGTCATTATTCATTAGAGCTATTACTGAATTATTTACAAATGAAATAATATGTCTGGTGTCTGCTTCCAAACACTCCAGCAAAGGAAAGAGGTAGTGATTTATGAAACAAGATTGGCCAGTTGTTGATTGTTAATCCTTGGTACTCTCAAATGCACACACAGTGGTTCACTTTTGAGTGTGTGTAAAATTTCAGATAAAGACTTACCCCATCCTTAGCTTTCACCAAGAGATCATAGGTGGCTGGATCTCTTTCCCTGTCAGTGTCTTGAGAAACACAGATGCGCCCATCATGTGGGTCTATCTGGAATGCTTGAGGTGCTTCGTAGCTTTGGAATCCAGCATAAAGAAAATACTCAACAAAGCCATAGAGTCCTGCATCTGCATCGGAGGCTTTTACCTAGGAGACAGAAGGTTGATCAGTGAGGAAAGAGGAATGTCAGCATGACCTTTCAATGGACTACAAATCACCATCCTAATGTGCACAACCAAGTGGTCCACATAGCTACTCACAAAGTGCTGTTATTGTTCAGTCGCTCAGTCTTGTTCAACTCTTTGTGACCCCATGGACCACAGCATGCCAGGCTTCCCTGTGCTTCACCATTTCCTGGAGCTTGCTCAAACTCATGTCCATTGAGTCGGTGATGCCATCCAACCGTCTCGTCCTCTGTTGTCCCCTTCTCCTCCTGCCTTCAATCTTTCCCAGCATCAGGGTCTTTTCTCATGAGCCAGCTCTTCACATCAGGTGGCCAAAATGTAGGCGTGGTTTTCTCTCTCTTCCCTTACGTTCTGTGACGATACACCTTCACTCTCTCCCTCCCTTTTTAAGGTCTCCTTTTCAGTCTCCTTTGCCCATTCCTGTATTTTTATGTCCTCTCTGAAAGTTTGAGTTTCTTGGTTCATTTGCCTTCTTATTCCACTCACTATGCCTAAATGATCTCATCCAATTTCAAGGGTTTAAATCTAGATGCTCACCACCTGATAACTTGTGGATTCGCACTCATTCTCAAACACTTCAAGTAATGAGCTTAGCACTTACCTTCACCCTTTTACAGCAACAAGGACAAAGAAATCAGGCACAACCACTAGTATCCAATTGAGTTAACAGGATTCACCTTGGAGCATGAGCTTTGGCTTTCCTAGGTCAGATTTCCTTCCGTGGGTAATGCCCCCACCAGGGCCCCAGTCATGCAGACTGAACGCTACACAGAGATGCCTTGCCCAGGGGTTGTGCAGGGGTGAAATCCAGCCTGTGTTCTGCTGGCCAACAGGTGCACTGACATGGAGCTGAAACTGCCCAGAAGAAAGGGCACCTTTCTCTTTAACCAGAGTATGATTTATGCTAGCAGTGATCATATGCTCGGTAGAAAAGAGAAAGCAATCAGAATTATGAAAGCACTTAACTTATTTATACTAACCATTAGAATATACAGTTAGAAATACAACAGGCTATTAATAGAATTCAAAATATTCTTGCACTCATAGGCTTGGTGTAATTCTTTTGATATGCAACCCAATTAACTAGTGATAACAAACATCTAGATAGCACTGACAATAAAAGAAGCACTTGAAAGGAAGATCAACCAAAGGAGGAGGAAGAGGAAGAAGGAGAAAGAAAAAAAGAATAAGAACTATATGTTACAGAACACGTTTTATATATACATATATATATATATATATATATAGACACAGAACACAGCTAAAAAAGGTTAAAACTAGGCTTCAAATTCAGGCAATTGAACAGCAGACTACACGCTACTAAAGATCATGCAATCCTGCCTCTCAAGTATCACCCCTTGTCATTTCATCACTTTATCCTTTATTTACTGAAAAATACTCCTCAAATCCCCTAACCTTCATTCAGTACAGAAGTTGCTAGATGATGCGTAACATCATATGAAGTTTACTTCACAAGCTTGTGGCTCTCTCACCAGAGGATCATTAACATGAAGAAAGGCAGCTGACAGTGATGCCTGTGCTCTTGAGTCTTAGCTGACCCTTCTATTCCCCATGGCCAAACCCCAGCTGAGTTCCAAAACACAGAAAAATAGAATGATGACCACTGGAAATATGAGAATTAAGCAGGTCAATTCAGCAAGTCCAATGTCCAACTAAAAGACATTCCAAAATAAGACAGTAGAGGACAGAGACAATGAAAGAAAGGAGCAGCCCTTCTTTGGTTCAGAGGACGTGTTCTGGGGAGGCCCCCAAAGCCACTATGGCAGGGGAGGAGAGAGTGGAAGACACATTCTGGTTTTTAGCTTCCCCAGCCCCTAAGTTAGGTTCCGCTCACATTTCACTGGACGGTTTGTTACATGGCCCCAGCCTAACTCAGAAGGAGACCGGGAAAAGCTGATGATTGCCCAGGCATTTGGTGAATGCAGTCTCGGCCTCAAGTGCCACTGTGTCTCTATATGAATACACGCATATGAGACTATGTAAGTCCCCGAGTAGCCTCTCTATGTAGTAAAATTTAAGCAAGCAGAAAGCATACCCTAAGCAGTCTCTGCAGTGTCATGCCACCATTGATTTCGTTTTGGCAGTTCTACATATTTCTGTCAGGCTTTTTGGAGGGAGGTAAAATAGAAGACAATTAATCACCCATATTTTTAGTAGACCTACTGCTCTCAGTTAAACTCTATATTTAAAAAAAAGTAGTCTATCTTTCATCAGTACAATATACAATAGAAGCTAAACCTTAATTATTGTGTTTCCCAAATGAAATTCCACCCCAATAACACACTCAATAAGCACAAGTTCTCATAAATCTGCCTCTTCATCCTGTTCAATCTTGACTGTGTAACTGCAATGTGGCTTTGGGGGTTATCTCTGTAGCCTCGCCTAGTAGATCTCACTCAGGGACAAGTTTGCCCTCATGAGGGCATTTGGCATTGTCTGGAGACAGTTTTGATTTTCACAACTGGGGAAAGAGTTTTACTGGCATCTCAGGAGTTGAAGCCAGAGATGCAGCTAAACCATGAAAGAACAGACCCTACAACAAAGAATTATCTGGCCCTGAACCTGATGAAACATTTTAAAACTGGCAATATTATTTTCCTCTTTAATTTTTTTCAGCTGATGACACAGTCTTTTACATTTATCTTCACTCTCATCAATCTCATATTCTCAGGCAAAATTATTCATCTTGTGCAACTAGCTAACATGTTTATGAGATATTCTTCTCATCAGATGGGCTGAACCAGGAAATCCACAAACTTCCCCACTACAAAGAACTCAATTCCAAGTACATTTGGTCTACTCCATTCTGTCAGCTGTTAATGATTTAGTAGCCTCAAGTTTCCAAAGACACCAAACATATCTTCTAAAACCATATGGTACTCTCAGTAACTTTGGCTTGATTGGAAGATAAGCACAATGAACTTAAAATTCTAAAATTCATTCTCAGCCTATAATAGCCCATATTAACAAGTAACATGGCTTGTATAAAATGAGTTTCCTTATTTCCAATTTCAAGACCTTTTTCTCACTTGGACTTGTGGCAAGCAAAATATATGGAGGCAAAAGTCAGACAAGAGTGCTGGTAATCAGTGTATGTTATCAGTTCAGACCCTAAGTTTCAGATCATGAAATTAAAAAGTATTCCTCTTCTCTTTATTCAATTCCCTAAAAATAGTGGCCTACTCACTAATAATTGGTCTTGTAAAGTCTACATGTAATTTGGCATTTTTAGGAGGTCTGCATTTTCCAGTTTCCACTGACTTTACACATAAAATTTAGGTAATTTAAAATAATAGAAATGGCTTTGCCAAATCTTTAAGAGAAAATTCTGACTATTGAGTAAATAAGCTCAGTGGGCCCTTTCATCAAGAAATAGCTGCTTCAGAGAAAGAAGCTTCTGATTAGAGTCTATGATCTCAGTCCTGTGGGGCTAAATTGGGGATCTAGAGGAGAGCTTTGGAGAAGGCAATGGCACCCCACTCCAGTACTCTTGCCTGGAAAATCCCATGGATGGAGGAGCCTGGAAGGCTGCAGTCCATGGGGTCGCTAAGAGTCAGACACCACTGAGTGACTTCACTTTCACTTTTCATTTTCATGCATTGGAGAAGGAAATGGCAACCTACTCCAGTGTTCTTCCCTGGAGAATCCCAGGGATGGCGGAGCCTGGTGGGCTGCCATCTATGGGGTCGCACAGAGTCGGACACGACTGAAGTGACTTAGCAGCAGCAGCAGCAGCAGCAGAGGAGAGCTTGGGAGGATCTCATCCTTGAATCATTCAAAGAGTCACATCACAGTATCCTCAACGACATCCTTGTTCCTCCTCTCAGTCTCAATTTGCCTGCTTTAGACTGAGAGGAATTTGATAATTTTTACTTTAAACTTATTCTGACTCAAAACAGTTTGTTCTCCCTCCCAGTCTCCCAGCTGGACCTTTCACTAATTTAATGGAGACATTATAAAGATGCAAGCTATTAATAAAACAGTAATACCTCCTTGATTCCATTACTAGCTTCCTGAAATTTAAAGAATTTTTACCACTTCCTTCTTTTTAACATCTGGGTAAGGATTTTTCCACATGAAAATGTCATGTTGAAAAGTCAAAGTTTCAGTCACTCAGTCACGTTCCACTCTTTGTGACCTTGTGGACTGTAGCCCGCCAGGCTTCTCTATCCATGGAAT
Organism: Bos mutus; assembly: GCF_027580195.1. Taxonomy (NCBI): domain Eukaryota; kingdom Metazoa; phylum Chordata; class Mammalia; order Artiodactyla; family Bovidae; genus Bos; species Bos mutus. The sequence continues at coordinate 69,248,065 of NC_091633.1, forward strand.
TCTCCAGGCAAGGATACTGGAGTGGGTAATCATTCCCTTCTCTTGGGGATCTTCCCAACCCAGGGATTGAACCCAGATCTCCTACAATGCAGGCAGACTCTTTGACATCCAAGCCACCAGGGAAACCCCTGAATATGTCATGGGAGAAAATGGGAACAATGGCTCTTGAAAACATGTTTTCATGTTCTACAAACACACTGGATCCATCTGCCTTCCCATCACCAGCAGAGCCTCCCTCTACTTAGAAAGGTCTCCTCTTCAACAATTGGGTGCATGCCCAGCCAATCACATTGGCACCCTGAAACCCAAAAATCAACCTAGAGTCATAGGGTGATATATTGTTAGTGACACTATCCTTTATATACTGCTGGGCAATCATATCACACTTAATTCAGTGGTCTCTGTATAGAAGCCTTAGAGCCCAACCTAAAAAACTGAGTGATCAAACACCAAAGATCCTAGGAAAAAAAGGCTACACTTCAAAAATTTTAAATTAAATAACTCATTTTAATTTTTTCTTATTTTAACTTCCAAAATTTCAAAGACTCAGGAACCAGAGATCAAATTGCCAGCATTCGTTGGGTCATGGAGAAAGCAGGGAAATTCCACTGCTTCTGCTTCACTGGTGGCTCAGATGGTAAAGAATCTGCCTGCAATATAGTGAGACCCAAGTTTGATCCATGGGTCAAGAAGGTCCCCTGGAGAAGGGAATGGAAACTCACTCAACTATTCTTGCCTGGAGAACCCCGTGGATAGAAGAGTCTGGTGGGCTACAGTTCGTGGGATTGCAAAGAATCAGACACGACTGAGTGGTTTAACACTTCCACACACTTTCAGTTTCTGTTTCACTGACTACACTAAAGCCTTTGACTGTGTGGATCACAGCAAACTGTGGACAATTCTTAAAGAGATGGGAATACTAGACCAACTTAATACTTCCTGAGAAACTTGTATGCGGGTCAAGAAGCGACAGTTAGAACCTGGCATGGAAGAACAGACTGGTTCAAATTGAGGAAAGGAGTAAGGCAAGACTATATATTGTCACCCTGCTCATTTAGCTTCTATGCAGAGCTCATCACATGAAATGCCGGGCCGCATCAATCACAAGCTTGAGTCGAGACTATTGAGAGAAATATCAACAACTTCAAATATGCAGATAATACCACTCTAACAGCATAAAGTGAAGAGGAACTACAGAGATTCTTGATGCGGGTGAAAGAGAAGAGAGAAAAAGCTGGCTTGGAACTCAACATTAAGAAATCTAAGATCTTGGCATCACGTCCCATGACTTTATGGAAGATGAAAGGGGAAAAAATAGAAGCAATGACACATATTATTTTCTTGGGCTCCAAAATCATGGTGGACAGTAACTGAAGTAATGAAATTAAAAGATGCTTGCTCCTTGGAAGAAAAGTTATCACAAATCTAGACAGTATATTAAAAAGCAGATACATTACATTGCCAACAAAGGTCCATACAGCCAAAGCTATGATTTTTTAAGTAGTCATGTACAGATGTGAGAATTGGACCATAAAGAAAGCTAGGCTTTCAAATTGTGGTGCTGGAGAAGACTTACAAGAGTCCCTTTGACAGCAAGGAGATCAAACCAGCCAATCCTAAAGGAAGTCAACCCTGAATATTCATTGGAAGGGCTGATACTGAAGCTTAAACTCAAATACTTTGGCCACCTGATACAAAGAGCCCACTCATTGGAAAAGACCCTGATGTTGGGAAAGGCTGAAGGCCAAGAGGATAAGGGTGCAGCAGAGAATGAGATGGTTTGATAGCATCACTGACTCAATGGACATGAATTTGAGGAAACTCTGGGAGATAATGATGGACAGGGGAGTTTGACATGTGACATGGGTCGCAAATAGTCGGCCATGACTTAGCGACTGAAAAACAACAATTTCCAAAATCTCTACCATGAGCATAAACTAGTTTGAAGAACCAAGGTTACTGACACAACATACTCACACACAGATCTTCAAATAGAAATAAAAGAAGAAGAAAGAAATGCAAAATAACTTTATACATTGAAGCACTTTTTATACTGGCCAGTCACGGATGTAACAGCTAAAACAGGGCTTCCCTGGTAGCTCAGCTGCTGAAGAATCCACTTGCAATGTATGAGATTCCAGTTCAATTCCTGAGTCAGGAAGATCCCATGGAGAAGGGATAGGCTACCCACTCCAGTGTTCTTGGGCTAGCCTGGTGACTCAGACAGTAAAGAAGCCACCTGCAATGTGGGAGACCTGGCTTTCATCCCTGCATTGTGAAGACCCCCTGGAGGAGACCATGGCAACCCACTCTAGTATTCTTGCCTGGAGAACCCCCATGGACAGAGAAGCCTGGAAGGCTACAGTCCACGGGATCACAAAGAGTTGGACACGACTGAGTGACTAAGCACAACAATGCCGGCTAAACCAGGGTTATAATATTTCAACAGAAGCTGGATTCAGCACTGGGGACCACAATGGAATCGAATATGCCACTCTTGAATACAATTTTGGCAAGTTCACCAATGTCAAGGTCTTACCAAATCTAACAGTCAAAATCGGGCCCTTATTTTGTACACCACTCAGCTGCTTTCACACAGCTAATCATTTCCTTCTCATTGAAACTCTTCTTCATCAGTGACCACACTCTGACTCTCTCTCCTACATTTCACTGACTACCTTTAGTTTTCTTTACTGCCTCTGTGTTCTCTCTGACTTCTGAATACTGTTGTGCTCTGGAGGTCAGTCTTGGGACTGCTTGGCTTTTCAATCCACAGTCATTACCTGTACTGGGCTGAAAGGTGGCCAATACAAAAGACACAGGATGAAAGGTGGCCCCCGAAAGGTGGCCCCCAAAAGACACGTCTGCCTCCTAATCCTTTGAAACTGTGATTTTACTTTATTTTATAAAATAGTGAATCCTAGCTTGTATTGCCAAAGTTGTGATTAAGGATTCTGAGAAGAGTTTATCCTGGATAAACTTTATCAGATGAACTTTTAATCCAATGGACAGAAGAGGAGGAAGCAATGTGACCATGGAAGCAGAGACTGGAGTGATGTGGCTACAAGTCAAGGAGCACTTTACAGGTGTCAGAAGCTGGAAAAAAACAAAGTGACTTCCCAATAAAGCCCTTGGAGGGACTAAGGACCTGCTAGATTTTGTTCTTCTAGCCTCCAGAACTACGAGCAACAAGAATTACTATATTCTTAGGACACAAAGTTCATGACTATTTGTAATCAAAGCCCTAGGAAACAATATGCACCTTGAATGATCCGACCCAACCCCACGGCATTAAACCAACACATATTCCTCCAATAATTGGTCTTGTGCCCCAGATTCATACATCGTCCAATTAATTAAACCTCTGAAGTGACTAAAAGCAGAGCACATCATGTGAAATGTCAGTGTGGATGAATCACAATCTGATATCAAGATTGCTAAAATAAATATTAAAAACTTCAGATATGGAGGTGATACCACCCTAATGGCAGAAAGTGAAGAGGAACTAAAGAGTCTCTTGAAGGGATAGAAGAGCAGAATGGAAAAGCTGGCTTAAAACTCAACATTAAAGAAACTAAGATCATGGCATCTGGTCCCATCACTTTATGGCAGATGGAAGAGGAAAAGTGGAAGCAGTGGCAGATTTTCTTTTCTTGGGCTCCAAAATCACTGCAGATGGTGGCTGTAGCCATGAAATTAAAAGATGCTTACTTCTTGGAAGGAAAGCTATGACAATCCTAGACAGTTTATTAAAAAGTAAAGACATCACTTTGCCTACAAAGGTCCATATAGACAAAGCTATGGTTTTCCCAGTAGTCATGTATGAATGTGAGAGTTGGACCATAAAGAAGATTGAGTGCCTAAGAATTGATGCTTTTGATTTGTGATGTTAAAGACTCTTGAGAGTCTCCTGGACTGAAAGGAGTCAAACCAGTCAATCCTAAAGGAAATCAATCTTGAGTATTCATTGGAAAGACTGATGCTGAAGCTCCAATACTTTGGCCACCTGATGTGAAGAGGGGACTTATTGCAAAAGACCCAGATGCTGGGAAAGATTGAAGGCAAAAGGAGAAGAAGATGGCAGAGGATGAGATGGTTGGATGGCATCACCGACTCAATGGACATGAGTTTGAACAAACTCTAGGAGATAGTGAAGGACAGAGAGGCCTGGCGTGCTGCAGTCCATGGGGCTGCAAAGAGTTGGACATGACTTAATGACTGAACAACAACAAGTGACTAATAGGTACTTCCAATGTACCGATTCCCACCACTCCAACATCCACTGCTCTGCCAGTGATTTTAATGAATAGCACCACCACTCACTTATTATATTGGCAGCCAGAGAGATACTACTGAAACACCAAATCATGTTACTCTCCTGCTCAGAATCTTCCAACTGCTTCCCATACTCATGAAACCCAACTCTTTCATTTGACCCCTTTCTCTGACCTCATCTCCCACTGCTTTCTGACTCACTCACTATCCTCTGGATACACTGATCTTCTTGATGAATCTATATAATGTATACTGTATACAGGTATAACTGTATACCAGTTATACATGTATGAAAATGAAAGTGAAGTTGCTCAGTCGTGTCTGACTCTTTGTGACCCGTGGACTGCAGCCCACCAAGCTCCTCTGTCCATGGGATTCTCCAGGCAAGAATACTGGAGTGGGTTACCATTTCCTTCTCCAGGGGGTCTTCCCAACACAGGGATCAAACCCAGGTCTCCCACATTGCAGGCAGATGCTTTAACCTCTGCGCCACCAGGAAAGCCCTTAAATACAAGAATACAGTCTCTCAGAAAACCTCATATAGAGACACAGAACCTCAGATCCAAGTACTAACATCAAAGATTTCAAAGGGAGGAAAGGAAGCCAGGTTGAAAGAAGAAGGGGGAGGAGGCAGGAGAGGGGGGCGAAAGGGGTGGCCTTACAGACATCTCCTGCCACCTACAGGTAACCAGGCGTTATGGGACTTTTCCCTGGGCCTCCAGAGAAGGGAGGACTGGAACTCGGCCCTACCAGAAATCAGACCAGACCAGAACCAGAATTTGAGTTCTCTGCCAAGAGGAGGTAATCAGCCTCCAATCCTCAGCTCAGGCTGAGAGCCCTTCGACCAGATTCCTGCATCCAGGACCGGGGGACTAGAAAAACGGGGAAGGATATGAAGGGTTAAGGAGAGGAAAGAGAGAGGGAAGGGGAGAGAGGTCAATAAAGTCTCTTGTTCCTTACCGGTCAGGGTACTCTGGCCAGTTGTCCGCGTCAGGAGACCAGGGACAAAACGGTCCCAGTTGCGGCCTCTGGCTCTGGTCCATTGGCAGGCAAGCTGGCCCCTGAGTATCCTGAGTGGTCAGGATGTCAGCCTCAGCGAAGAAGAGTCCCACCAGAGTCGCCATTTGTTGCAGGAAGAGGGACCCCTTCCAGGGCCCGAAACTGGGCTCTTGTCTAACACTCGGAAATGAATTGTCCAAGGAGACACATGTGCTGACAAAGCAAGAGATTTTATTGGGAAAGGGCACCCGGGTGGAGAGCAGTAGGGTAAGGGAACCCAGGAGAACTGCTCATGTATATCTGATAGCTTATTGTGAACTGTGTCAGATCTGTGATCTCGGAAGAGAATTTGGCTTCAGGACAAGGGACAAGGCTTCAGGCACTCAGAACTTCATGTGGCAAAAGTTTTACTACAGTGAAAAAGGGAAAGAGAAGCTTCTGACATCAGAACAGGGTGGGGCACTCTCTGCCTGCTTAGTAATTTAGGTGGGGCTTTATATACTTTTTTCATTGGTTACTAAGAATAGATTAAAAGGATGTCTCAAGGTTTTAAAGGTCTTACCAGACTCACTCCCACAGCATACATCTTAAGATAACAGGATCAGTTAGAAGGTTCTTGTTAAGAAGGAGAAACATGTCCTGGAGCAAGATATATTCTTGTTACATAGTCATTAAGTACAGAGTTTAAGGAAAACAAACCCTTGAGCAAGTTGTGTTGCTTTTGTTATGTAATCATTAGCTCTGGGCTTAAAGAAAGTTAGTCTTAGAAAAAGCAGATCATTGCCATAACAACTCATAGCTTAAGAAAAAAAGTCTTATGTGACTAAGACAAAGCAAAGTAGAAAAAAAAATTGTCCTTTTCTCCTCCTCTAGGGCCCCGGATTTGTTATCAACCTACTTAAGAATTAACTCTCTCATAACTTCCTCATTTCCTTCAAGTGTCTGTAAACACCACCTAATCCCCCACAAAGGACTTTCCTGATCACCTTACACGAGTGCCACCCTCTGCCCTTTACTTTGCTTTGAATTTCTTCAGAGTGCTTATTTCTACACTACAGTACATGCTTCTGTGTATTTATGTAATATTTGTCTTCCCCACTGGAATTATCCTGCTCCCTGCTACAACCCCAGCACCAACAACAGCAGTACCTGGCTCATGGTGAAGAGGCTCTAAAACTGTGCTGTATGAATGAAGGAAGGAATATTTTCTTATTCCTAAGACACAATCTATCAGCTAAGCTATATCATTATATAACAAAATCCAAAATGTTAAAAATGGCAAAAGGAAAAGAAAATCATCCTCAGGCATGTGAAAATTGGAAACAGAACTGTGTTTTATCTTCAGTTTTTAAAATGTGTTTTCAGAGAAGTTGATAAAGGCATTAGATGAATAAACTGAATATATAGTTTCAAGTTAAAAATTAAAAAGTTTACTTCTCTGATAATGTTTTTATTGAGAAATGAGATTAAAAGATGACTAATCCCAATGCTTATTATGCCCCCTCCACGAAAAAAAAAAAAAAAAAAAACAGCCAAAGGAAATTTTGTGAAAAGAGATCAATGGGTAGGAATAGGGTGGTAACTTGTTTTACAAAGTTATTACAAAGTCTTAAATTAAAAAACAGCATGACCTTGAAGGAAAAAACAAAAGAGAGAGAATTGGCAGGCAGGTCAATAGAACACAAAAGTAGGACCTGAAACAGATCCTGATAAACCTTTTTTTTTTTTTTTTTTTGGTATTACAAAGAAAACATCATAAACCATGGAGGAATGTGGGTTTATCCATGTAAGTTGCTAGAAAAATTGGCAAAGTACATGGGGGGGGAAATCAAGTTTGCTATTAACCTCACACCAAAATAAATTCTACACAGATATGTTAAATGTAAATAATGAAATCATTTAAGGCACAATGAATATATAGGGAAATTCTTGGCTGATTCTTACACTGGAAAGAAATTTCAAAGCAAAAGGAATTACAAAACTAAAACAGATGGACAGAAATCACAAAGGGAAAAGTCAATACAATGACTGCATAACCATGTAAAACTCTACTATGTTAAAAATAACCACAAACACAAAATTTCAATGCAAGTTAGTTATGATATCTGTAAGAAATGTAAAAAACATATTAATATGGAGATAACTCTTTAAAAATAATACTGATTTCTTATTACAAAAAATTAGGCAAAGGACATAAATCATTTATAGAAGAATAAATATATGTAAGATTTTCAACTCACTAATAGTAAAATAGGTGAAAAATAAAATAATATACTTTAACACTGGTAATCATTAAAACTGTCAACTATTAAAATAATTGACAATCATTAAGTTAATAGCCAGTTGGTAATCATGATGTGTGTGTGTGTGTGTGTGCATGTATGTGCACACACACTTAGTCATGTCCAACTCCTTGAGACCCCATGGACTGCACCCTGCCAACCTCCTCTGTCCATGGGATTTCCCAGGCACAGGAGTGGGTTGACATTTCCTCCCCCAGGGGATCTTCCTGACCTAGGGATCAAGCCTGCATCTCTTGCACTGCCAGGCAATTCTTTAACGCTATTGCCACCTGGCAATCATTAAAACTCATGTTAAGTGTGGCAAAGATGAAATAAACATGCAGTCATTTTTAAAGCCTATCTGGAAAGTAACTTTGTTTTTACCATATACATCTGGTAAGCATTCTCCTAAAACCTAAAAATAAACCTTGACCCAGTTAGTATTTTTCTAGGAATATATGTAGCCAAATACTTGTATAAAAGATATACCTGTGGTGGATTCATGTTGATGTATGGCAAAACCAATACAATATTGTAAAGTAATTAACCTCCAATTAAAATAAATAACTTTATTTTTTTAAAAAAGGAAAAAAATAGTATAGGATTATTTAATCTAAAACCCAAATGTCCACAATAAAATAATTATTATATAAATTATAATTTATCCATATGATAAAAAATCAATGTATTCATGGAAACTATGACTATATATAAAGACATATATTAAGTGAAAAAAATACAAGTAAATATATATATATATAAAACATATCCCATTTATGCAAAAAAATGCAACATATAGAATAAAATCAAAAGGATATAAATCAGAGGAGCTAACACTTCCAAACTCATTTTATGAGGCCACTGTTACCTCAATACAAAAAATAGATAAAGACACTACAAGAAAAGAAAATTATAGGCCAACATCCCGGATATTATAGATGCAGAAATCCTCAACAAACTATTAGCAACTATTAGCAAATCAGACTTAATAATACATTAAAATGATTATGCACCAGGATCAAATATGGTTCAATATCCACAAATCAATCAATGTGACATGCTACATTAACAAAATGAAAGATAAAAATCATGTGATCATATGAAGAGATACAGAAAAAGCATTTGACATAAAAGTGAATACCCACTAATGATTAAAAAAAAAAAAACAGCAAGACTGCCTTTATTTTTAGATAAAATTGTATTATATACAGAAAACTTAAACACTTAACAAATATTGTTAATAAACGAGTTCAGTGATGTTGCCAGGTATAAAATCAATATACAAAAATCTGTTGCATTTATAAACACAAATTATGAATTATCAGAGATTTTTTAAAAAAGAAATCCCATTTACAATTACATAAAAAACTCATAAAATACCTAGGAATATATTTAACCTAGGTGGAAAACCTTATATTGAAAGCAGCAAGACATTGATAAAAGAAATAGAAGCAAATAAATAGAAATATATTCTGTGCTCATGGATTGGAAGAACTAATATTGTTAAAATGTCCATTCTATAAAAGCAAATTACAGTTCTGTGTAATTCCAAAGGCATTTTTCACAAATACAGAACAAATAATCCTAAAATTTGTGTAGAACCATGTGAGAACCCAAATGGCCAAAATAATCTTGAGGAAGAAGATCAAAGCTGGAGGCATCTCACTTTCTGATTTCAAATTATATTACAAAGCTGTAGTAATCAAAACAGCATGGTGCTTGCATAAAAATAGTAACATAGATCAGTGGAGCATGCTAGAGAGCCCAGAAAGCAACCCACACTCAAACTCACTTCCATCGAGTCGGTGATGCCATCCAGCCATCTCATCCTCTGTCGTCCCCTTTTCCTCCTGCCCCCAATCCCTCCCACCATCAGAGTCTTTTCCAATGAGTCAACTCTTCACATGAGGTGGCCAAAGTACTGGAGTTTCAGCTTTAGCACCATTCCTTCCAAAGAACACTCAGGACTGATCTCCTTCAGAATGGACTGGTTGGATCTGCTTGCAGTCCAAGGGACTCTCAAGAGTCTTCTCCAACACCACAGTTCAAAAGCATCAATTCTTCGGTGCTCAGCTTTCTTCACAGTCCAACTCTCACATCCACACATGACCACTGGAAAAACTATAGCCTTGACTAGACGGACCTTTGTTGGCAAAGTAATGTCTCTGCTTTTGAATATGCTATGTAGGTTGGTCATAACTTTCCTTTCAAGGAGTAAGCATCTTTTAATTTCATGGCTGCAGTCACCATCTGCAGTGATTTTGGAGCCCAGAAAAATAAAGTCTGACACTGTTTCCACTGTTTCCCCATCTATTTGCCATGAAGTGATGGGACCAGATGCCATGATCTTAGTTTATACACAGGGAGGTACTATTCGTTATGAAAAAGCAGTCCTGTCATGTGCCACAACCTTGAGGGCATTATGCTAATTGAGATGTCAGACAAAAACAAATACTGCATGGTACTACTGATAGGTAGGTCTTAACAGTCAAACTCCCTGAGACAGATAGTAGAAAAGTGTTTGCCTGGGGTGGAAGAAATAGGCGGAGTTTGGTAAAAGGGTATAAACTTCAGCTGTAAGATGAATAAGGTCTGAGGATCCAATATAAAACATGGTGACCACAGTTGATAACACTGTACTGTATAATTGAAATATGCTAAAAAATCTGGCTTAAAACTCAACATTCAAAAACAAGCAACAGACTTGATCTGGGCCATATGCCAGTTTATCAACCCCCAATCTAAAGCATAAGCAGAGGACTTCCCTGGTAGTCCAGTGGATAAGAATCTGCCTGCCAATGCAGGGAACATGGGTTCAGTCCCTGGTCTGAGAAGATTTCACATGCCATGGGGCAAATATGCCCATGGGCCACAACTACTGAGTCTGCACTCTAGAGCCCTCGAGCCGAAACTACTGAAGAGGAACTAAATAGACTCTTGATGAAGGTGAAAGAGGAGAGTGAAAAAACTGGCTTGAAACTCAACATTCAAAACACTAAGTGCATGGCATCCAGTCCTATCACTTCATGGCAAATAGGGAAAAAATGGAAAGAGTGACAGACTTTATTTTCTTGGGCTCCAAAATCACTGCAGACAGTGACTGCAGCCATGAAATTAAAAGATGCTTGCTCCTTGGAAGAAAAGCTATGACAAACCAAGATAGTGTCTTAAAAAGAAAAGACTTCACTTTGCTGACAAAGGTCTGTATAGTCAAAGCTATGGTTTTTCCAGCAGTCATATTCAGATGTGAGAGTTGGACCATAAAGAAGGCTGAGCGCTGAAGAAGTGATGCTTTCGAACTGCGGTGCTAGAGAAGACTCTTGAGGGTCTGTTGGACAGCAAGGAGATCAAACCAGTCAATCCTAATGGAAATCAACCTTGAATATTCATTGAAAAGACTGATGCTGAAACTGAAGCTCCAATACTTTGGCTGCATGATCCAAGATCTGACTCACTGGAAAATATCCTGATGCTGGGAAAGATTGAAAACAGGAGGAGAAAAAAAAAAAAAAGAAAACAGGAGGAGAAGTGGGCAACAGATGATGAGATGGTTGGATGGCATCATCAGTTCAATGGACGAGTTTGAACAAACTTCTAGTGATAGCAAAGGAGAGGGAAGCCCGGTGTGCTGCACTCCATGGGGATCACAAAGAGGTGAACATAACTGAGAGACTGAACAACAAAAAGAGACTTAGGGACTAGAACTAAATGTTCACACACACACACACAGGATAATTCAGTGATGGTTGTGTTACTTAACTAGATAAGGTCAAGAATCCAATCATCACATTGTAGACTTGAAATAACTTCCAATTCTATGGGTAGATTATATCTCAATAAAGCATAAAGGACATGGCGTAGCAACTAAACAACAATAACAAAACATAAATGAGACGAATGTTAAATAATGCAATGTGGGGGATAAGTGGTTTTGTTCTTATTTCATTCAATTTTTTTGTCCAAATTTTCATATAGTTTTATTGAAACAATATTATGACAAAGAAGCTGAGCATCAAAAATGCTAAACCTAAAAAAGAATTTTATTTAATAGGCATTTGTCATCTATTTATTCAGCTATTTGCAAGTGCATCCTCTAGTACTTCATTCCTGAAGACCCACTTAAGCACAGACATATGAGAGCATTATAAGGCCTAGGGCATTACTGACCTCTGAATCAGGCATCTGCAAGTTTTTTCTGTAAAGAGTCAGATAATAAGTGTTACTATTTTAGGCTTTTCAGATTACAAGGCCTCTTTTAACTCAATTCTGCCATTTTACCGTGAAAGAGCCATAGATGATACGTAAGTGAATGGCTTTGTTCCAAAAAATAGTTTTATTTATAAGCACCAAATTTGATTTTATAATTTTCACTTATGACAAAATATTACTTCTGTTTCTGTTTTCAATCATTTAAAGATATAAAAATGTTCTTAGCTCACAGGTGTTACAAATACAGGCAACAAATTGGATATAGTCCATATGCCAGTTTGTCAACTCCCAATCTAAAACATAAGCAGAGGACTTTCCTGGTGGAGAGTGGATAAGAATCCACCTGCCATTGCAGGAAACAGGGGTTCCATTCCTGGTCTCAAAGATTCCACATGCCATGGGGCAACTACACCCACGGACCACAGCTACTGAGCCTGCACCCTAGATCTCAAGAGCCACAATACTGAAGCCCATGAACTCTAGTCTGTGCTCCACAAGAGAAGCCACCTCAACGAGAAGGCTTCTACCACAATGAAGAGTAGCCTTCCACTTGCCGCAACTAGAGAAAAGCCTGTGCGTAGCAACTAAGATCCAGTGCAGCCAAAAAAACAGAATAAAAAACAAAGGCGAGGGAGAAATCTCTTAGAAAAAGTCAGCACTTCAGGACCAAGAGAGTAACTTGGAAGTGACTTCAGTCTAGAGTGTATTAGGGGCTCATTTGAGACCCCATATTTGAGCTGGTTTTATAGGCAAGTTTACTCTCCATTCATCATCGCTATCTCTATGTTGTATTCCTACAGTAAAGCTAAATTTTAAAATAAAAGAGAAGCAGCAGGAGTGGAGGAAGAAGAAAAAGAATCAAACCATTTCATCTTATTTCTGGCCCCAGACAAATGTTTTCACTAAGTTAAATCGTTATGGCATGCCTTTATAATGCTTGTCGTTGGAAAATTAAAACTAAAAACATTACCTACTTTTGTGAAGATCCTTTAACTTTACATTTAAACACACACACACTTGAATCAAATAAAACTAAAACCCCCAAAACATCCAATGTACCTGTGCTACGGGGAATCAAAGGAAGTTAAAGTTTCAGGAACTACAGCCCAGGAAGTGCTCCTCCCAGAGTTCTTTTCTACCAATAACACTTAATGAGGTAGAATCTTCCACCGCACATAAGATTCTTTTCTTTAAAAGAATAATTAACTGATAGTTATAAAAACTAGGTTGCCATAATAGCTGATCCACTGATTGGTATGTTCAAACTCATACTTGCCTTTGACTTATTAACTATTTCAGCGATCTGATTTAGGTTTTTTATATTCTTAATACTCTTGTGGCAAAAGAACAGATAGAAATACTGAAAGCAATTTTAAGTAACTGGTTAACTCAATACTAATATTAAATGGGGAAGGGGGGTTCAGGATGGGGAACATGGGAATACCTGTGGCGGATTCATGTTGATGTATGGCAAAACCAATACAATATTGTAAAGTAATTAACCTCCAATTAAAATAAATAAATTTATATTAAAAAAAATCAACTCACTTCATAAGTAGTAATTCACACACATACACACACACACACACATGAAGTAGCCCAAAATATACCTACATCATCTTTTACTTCCAGATACATGCTCAGACAGTAAAGACTGTCCTCAATGTGCAAGACCCAGGCTCGATCCCTAGGTCAGGAAGATTCCCTGAAGAAGGGAATGGCTATTCACTCCAGTATTCTTGCCTGAAGAATTCCATGGACAGAGAAACCTGGTAGGCTACAGTCCATGGGATCGCAGAAGAGTCAGACATAACTGAGTGAATAACACACACACACACCTGAAAACTTCTAGTTTCACAAGTTTTAACTGCATGAGTTTCTTCAGTTTCAAGGTCTCTGTTTAATTGTTTATATAGAATTAGCATTACAAGTGTTAGTAACAAAAGCAAAATCCTCTTGGCTGTGGTTCTTCTTATCATCTAACATTCACAGCCATCCTCTGTCTCATTTTCACAAACAGTATCACAGTAAAACTTTTTTAATTGTTTAAGACATCTGTCATTTTCAAACATTTTACAGTACTCTCATAATCAATCTATAATAAAATGGAAAAAATGTGTTTCAAGAATAAATAAATGTTTAATTGCATGTTTTCATGGTATTCTTACAACTATCTGGAAACAAAAAGAATTACATGATAAATATTTTGTGTATCCAAAAATAAACTTGTATTACAAATACTATATGATTATCAGAGATGTTTACAATGTCTAATACCATAAATCCTTAAATAACTAACAAATTCATGAAAGGATCTTAGCTAAATATTTTCTCCAAGGTTTTATTTCCCTGAAGCCCAGACATAAATTCTTTAGCCGTTATGAGTCTTACATATGATGAAACTTGGCAGAAGAAACAGGGATTATAAAAGCTGATATATCTTATTTCTTCCTACCTCTAGGATTTCACAGTGGGATTTATTTTCATATCTGCCTCATATGCACATTCATTAGTGCTTACAAACCGCTTCGTCAACATCTCTCCTTCTCTCTCTGGATTCCCTGCTTTGGTGACCTCATCCAGTCTCCTTGTTTTAAATACCTCCTGTTAGGATAACCTCACTTCAACCGCCTCCTTGCGCTCCAGATTCACCTATGAAAGAATCTCCATGACTTTCCCACTGGACATGGTTCATGAGCATGTCACCTTCAACATGTCCAAAACAGAACTTTCCATTTCTTCCCACTCATGCTCCTGGTCACTTCTCTCTCCACTTCTCTTTCCTCTTTTCCAATTAGATGGCACCTTCATACAGCCTGTAGTGTAGTAGGGTTAGTTGTTCAGTCATGTCCGACTCTTTGTGACTGCATGGACTGTAGCCCACCAGGCTCCTCTGTCCATGGAATTTTCCAGGCAAGAATACTTGGTGGGTTACTATTTCCTCGGAGAAAGCAATGGCACCCCACTCCAATACTCTTGCCTGGAAAATCCCATGGGTGGAGGAGCCTGGTAGGCTGCAGTCCATGGGGTCGCAAAGAGTCCGACACGACTGAGCGACTTCACTTTCAGTTTTCACTTTCATGCATTGGAGAAGGAAATGGCAACCCACTCCAGTGTTCTTGCCTGGAGAATCCCAGGGACAGGGGAGCCTGGTGGGCTGCCGTCTATGGGGTCGCACAGAGTCGGACATGACTGAAGTGACTTAGCAGCAGCAGTACTACTTCCTACTCCAGGGGATCTTTCTGGTTCAGGGATTGAACCCATGTCTCTTGTATCTCTTGGATTGGCAGGCAGATTCTTTATCACTGTGCCACCTGGGAAGAGCCCACAGAGGGAGGAGAGGAAAAATAGGGAAGATTAGGGCAAAAAAAATGTTTCTCCAAGAAAGTGGCCCCACACAAATACCAGGGCAGAGGGGCAGTGAGACTCGGAGGATCACAACTGGCTGCCCAACTCCTTCCCAAGGTAATGGGCTGCCCTGCACATAAGAATCTAAAATACGAAGAAGACTGTACATGTTTGGGGGCTCCATCTGTGTGGTCCCCAGAAAAGGAAGACAATCAGACACGGCCTTCCCTGCTGTCACCTGCATCCCTTCAACGTGAGCAGCAGGGGATGAAGGCCATGGGCCACGGACTACCACTGGCCACTGAAAAGTAACGCTCGTTACCTTTTGACCAGTTTCTTAATTCAAGAGAGACCACTGTGCAGAGTTACAGAAACACTACTATTTCTGGAGAAAACAAAAAACTGAATACTATACCCCTAAACTTCTAACAGGTGTTCTCTTTGGGATGCAATCATGGCAAATGTTCATTTTTTAAATGATATGGTTTTGTAAACATTGTTTTCTAATGAACCTGCTTTACTCCACATATATGTATGTACACACATATGTGAAGTTTCTATGTTATATGATTTTTAAGTGCTACTTTTGCTCTATTCCACACACACAGGACACCCTGAAAGTCTGAAAAGTCTGGAAAGGGGAATCAGTTGCTAGTTTTTTTCTTAAAGATGCATGTTTAAGCAACTCATTGGGTAATTAATATCATAACTTAGAATCATGTGACTTTTATTTTGTAGTTGAACCTCTCCTGTATTGCTGGTGTTGTTCAGTCACTAGCTCATGTCCAACTCTTTGCAAACCCATGGACTCCACTGTTTTCCACTAACTCATGGTCCTCTATCTTCCACTAACTCCTAGAGTTTTCTCAGATTCATATCCATTGAATCAGTGATACTATCTAACCATCTTGTCCTCTGCTGCCCCTTTATCCTTTTGTCTTCAATCTTTCCCATCATCAGGGTCTTTTCCAGTGAGTCAGATCTTTGCATCAGGTGGCCAAAGTGTTGGAGCTTCAGTTTCAGCATCAGTTCTTCCAATGAATATTCAGGGTTGATTTCCTTTAAGACTAATTGGTTTGATCTCCTTGCAGTCCAAGAGACTTTCAAGAGTCATCTCCAGCATCACAACTGGAAAGCATGAATTCTCAGCACTCAGCCTTCTTTATGGTCCAACACTCATATTCATACATGACTACTGGAAAAACTATAGCTCTGACTATATGGACCATTCTTGGCAACGTGAAGTCTCTGCTTTTTAACAGGCTGTGACTTTGGCATAGCTTTCCTTCCAATAAGCAAGCATCTTTTAATTTCAAGGCTGTTATCACCATCCCCAGTGATCTGGACAGAGAAGGCAATGGCACCCCACTCTAGTACTCTTGCCTGGAAAATCCCATGGATGGAGGAGCCTGGTAGGCTGCAGTCCATGGGGTCGCTAAGAGTCGGATATGACTGAGCGACTTCACTTTCACTTTTCACTTTTATGCATTGGAGAAGGAAATGGCAACCCACTCCAGTGTTCTTGTCTAGAGAATCCCAGGGACGGGGTAGCCTGGTGGGCTGCCGTCTATGGGGATGCACAGAGTCGGACACGACTGAAGTGACTTAGCAGTAGCAGCAGTGATTTGGAGGCCCAAGAAAAGAAAATCTGTCACTGTTTCCACGTTTTCCTCTTCTATTTCCCATGGAGTGATGGGACCAGAAGTCATGATCTTAGATATTTTAATGCTGAGCTTCAAGCCAGCTTTTTCAATCTCCCCTTTCACTCTCATCAAGGGGCTCTTTAGTTCCTCTACACTTTCCTGCCATTAGCATGGTATCATCTACATATCTGAGATTGTTGATATTTCTCCATGCAATCCTGCTTTCAGCTTATGATTGATCCAGTCTGGCATTTTGCATGGTGTACTCCACATAAAAGTTAACTAAGCAGGGTGACAGTATACAGCTTTGTCACGCTCCTTTCCAAATTTTGAACCAATCCATTGCTCCATGTCCAGTTCTACCTGTTGCTTCTTGGCCCTCATACAGTTTCTCAGGAGACAGGTGAAGTGGTCTGGTGCTTCCATCTCTTGAAGAATTTCCCACAGTTTGTTGTGATCCACACAGTCAAAGACTTCAGTGTAGAAGTAGATGTTTTTCTGATTCCTTACTTTCTCCATGATCCAATGAATGTTAGCAATTTGATCCCTGGTTCCTCTGCTGCTCAAACCCAATTTGTACATCTGAAATTTCTCAGTTCACATACTGCTGAAGCCTAGTTTGAAGGATTTTGAGCATAACCTTGCTAACATGTGAAATCAGCACAATTGTATGACAGTTGGAACATTCTTTGGCATTGCCTTTCTTTGGGATTGGAACAAAAAACTTACATTTTCCAGTCTTGTGGCCACTGTTGAGTTGTCCAAATTTGCTGACATACTAAGTGCAGCACTTTTACAGCATCATATTTTAAGATTTTAAATAGCTCAGCTGGAATTCCATCACCTCCACTAGCTTTGTAGTAATGCTTCCTAAGACACACTTGACTCACTCCAGGATGTCTGGCTCTAGATGAGTGACCACACCACTGTGGTTATCCAGGTCATTGAGACTTCTCTTGTATAATTCTTCTGTGTATTCTTGCCGCCTCTTTTTAATCTCTTCGGTTTTTGTAAGGCCCTTGCCATTTCTGTCCTTTATTGTGCCCATCCTTGCATGAAATGTTCCCTTGATATCTCCCATTTTCTTGAAGAGATGTCTAGTCTTAATCATTCTATTGTTTCTCTCTGTTACTTTGCATTGTTCATTTAAAAAGGCCTTCTTATCTCTCCTTGCTATTCTCTGGAACTCTGCATTCAGTTGGATATATCTTTCCCTTTCTCCTTTGCCTTTTGCTTTTCTTCTTTCCTCAGCCATACCTCTCCTGTATATGTTTTATACAACAATGGGGTACACTAAACTTATGCACAGAGGTCTTTTCAATGGAAGGGTATACTTTCAGATATAAACACAAACATGTATACCTTAGGTTCAACGGGGACCCATGGGTTTGAAAAATCCCCCATGCTTCCCTGTGACTCAGACGGTAAAGAATCCACCTTCAGTGTGGGAGACCTGAGTTCGACCCCTGGCTTGGGAAGATCCCCTGGAGAAGGGAAAGGCTACCCACTCCAGTATTCTGGCCTGGAGAATCCCCATGGACAGAGGAGCTTGGCAGTCTACAATCCATAGCTTTGCAAAGAGCCAGAGAGTCAGACACTACTGAGCAACTAAGCACACACAGTGAAGAGATGAACAGTGGGGAGGCAACGGGAGGAAGTCCACCCGCACACTTGAGGCTGTGAGTTCCAGCACAGACCCCATCCTACTGAAGCAGTGGTAACCGCTGTTCTCACACCAGCAAAAGCACTGTAACCACAACTGGCAGATGATAAGGTTTGCAAACTTGGACACCTCAGCAGCTTTGCTTTCCTGGACGAGAAAGAAGGCAGTGCAGGTAGATATAATGAAAGCGTGAGCTGCACTGCAGGAGGGTAGATTTATTGTAAGCATACTGTTTAGAGGCTTTCCTATTGCACGGCTGTGTTCCCTCCCTCTGAAAAAGACCTACAGGAGAAAGATTCCCCCAGGCTTTAGTTCCAGGGAAGTCCATACTTCTTCTCCTAAAAAGAAGGAATGTATCTACATGAATCTTGTCACTATGGGAACAGCTCCAGCCTTAACACACGTGTGCAATCCTATAGATTTTGTTCTCATGTACTAAATTCTTCCCAGCTTCACCTTACGATGCCACTTTCCTTAGCTTTTGCCCTTATATCATTAATTTTTTTCATCTTTTTGAATTTTGCATAATTTTATGAAACATGTATAGTGTCATATATGAAATGAATCGCCAGTCCAGGTTCGATGCATGTTACTGGATGTTTGGGGCTGGTGCACTGGGACAACCCAGAGGGATGGTACGGGGAGGGAGGAGGGAAGGGGGTTCAGGATGGGCAAACACGTGTACACCTGTGGTGGATTCATGTTGATGTATGGCAAAACCAATACAAGATTGTAAAGTAATTAACCTCCAATTAAGATAAATAAATTTATATTAAAAAAAGCAATTTCATATTATACTTTTCAATGCTGTTCAGTTATTCAGTCGCTAGTGAAGTGAAAGTCACTCAGTCATGTCTCACTCTTTGTGATTCTTTTTGTGAATTCTCCAGGCCAGAATACTGGACTGGGTAGCCATTCCTCCTCCAGGGGATCTTCCCAGTCAAGGGATCAAAGCCAGATTCCCCACATTGCAGGCAGATTCTTTACTAAGCACCAGGGAAGCCCAAGTCTCTATGTCATGTACAACTCTTTGTGACCCCATGGACTGCAGCATATCAGGTTTCCCTGTCCTTCACCATCTCCAGGAGCTTGCTCAAACTCATGTCCGTTGAGTCAGTGATGCCATCCAACCATCTTATCCTCTGTTTCCCCCTTATCCTCCTGCCCTCAATCTTTCCAATGATCTTTTCCAATGATTTGGCTCTTTGCATCAGCTGGCCAACTACTGGAGTTTCAGCTTCAGCTTTGATCCTTCCAATGAACATTCAGGGTTTATTTCCTTTAGGATTGACTGGGTTGATCTCCTTCCTGTCTAATAGACTCTCAAGAGTCTTCTCCAGCACCACAATTTGAAAGCATTAATTCTTCGGTGCACAACCTTCTTTGTAGTCCTTCTTTACTACTGGAAAAACCATAGCTTTGACCATATGGATCTTTGTCAGCAAAGTGATGTCTCTACTTTTTAATGTGCTGTCTAGGTTTGTCCTAGCTTTCCTTCCAAGGAGCAAGTATCTTTTACTTTCATGGCTTCCGTAATCTTCTGCAGTGATTTTGGAGCCCATGAAAATAAAATCTGTGACTATTTCCACTTTTCCCCCATCTATTTGCCATGAAGTAATGGAACTGAATGCCATGATCTTTTTTTTTCTATGTTGAGTTTTAAGCCAACTTTTTTACTCTTCTCTTTCACCTTCATCAAGAGGCTCTTTAGTTCCTCTTTGCTTTCTGTCATTAGAGTGGCATCATCTGCACATCTGAGGTTGTTGATAATTCTCTCGTAATCTTGATTCCAGTCTGTGATTCATCCAGCACATCATTTCACATGATATACCCTGTATAAAAGTTAAATAAGCAAGGTGACAGTGTACAGCCTTGCCATACTCCTTTCCCAGTTTTGAACCAGTTTGTTGTTTCGTGTCGGGTTCTGTTACTTCTTGACCTGCATACAGGTTTCTCAGGTGACAGGTTAAGTCATCTGGTATTCCCATCTCTAAGAATTTTCATTAGATATAGTACAAATACATTAACTCAATGCCATCCTACACTGCAGACCTGTACACTTGTGATGCACAGGCTCATGCACTTTTCTGTACTATGTCAGCTGAAGGTTCTAGGCCCTCAGGATTTGGGACCCAGGCTGAAGTCATTAAATAGCACCTCCTCAAATAGCCTTCCTACATACCCTCATAGCCCTCTGGGTTGCCCTACCATCGATCACCCTTGTGATTTGTCCTCTCCCACAAAACATAAGCTCTTCAAGGAGAGTGACTATTTCCAACTTGTTCTCTGTCCACCAGGGTGTCAGGTCCAAACAAGCACTCAGTAAAGCCCCCTGCTCTGGAAAGCTTCTGCTCATTGACCATGTTCTATGTGTATACTCAGAAGCTCATCAAATTTCAGTGATAACTTAAAGCATTTCCAAAGCACAAGCAATTTTCTTCCCAAGGCAGAGCAGCTACAGGGCGATTACATAAAGTAACTAAGGAAGGGTTTTCTTGAACAGCACTCAGTGAAAACAAGCAGGCAAGTTAAGAAGGAAAGTGAAAGAGGGTTCCCTTTTGAAAGAGACACATGTACCCCAATGTTCATCGCAGCACTGTTTATAATAGCCAGGACATGGAAGCAACCTACATGTCCATCAGCAGACGAATGGATAAGAAAGCTGTGGTACATATACACAATGGAGTATTACTCAGCAATTAAAAAGAATACATTTGAATCAGTTCTAATGAGGTGGATGAAACTGGAGCCTATTATACAGAGTGAAGTCAGCCAGAAAGAAAAACACCAATACAGTATACTAATGCATATATATGGAATTTAGAAAGATGGTAATGATAACTCTGTATGCGAGACAGCAAAAGAGACACAGATGTATAGCACAGTCTTTTGGACTCTGTGGGAGAGGGAGAGGGTGGGATGATTTGGGAGAACGGCATTGAAACATGTTTATTATCATACGTGAAATGAATCACCAGTCCAGGTTCGATGCATGATACAGGATGCTTGGGTCTGGTGCACTGGGATGACCCAGAGGGATGGGATGGGGAGGAAGGTGGGAGGGGGGTTCAGGATGGGGAACACGTGTACACCCGTGGTGGATTCATGTCAATATATGGCAAAACCAATACAATATTGTAAAGTAATTAGCCTCCAATTACAATAAATAAATTTATATTAAAAAATTAAAAATTAAAAAAAAGAAGGAAAGTGAAAGAATAAATCAGAAGACAAAAAGTAATTAAAGTAATAAGGGTTGCTAAGAAAGGAGAAGAAAGAACACATAAGCAGAAAGCAGTAAAGTTTATTAACTAAATGTTTCTTTATATGTGAAGAATATGTTAACATTTTTAATATGTTTTCATTTGACCTAAAAAATTGAGGAGTTATTCAACGGAAGAATTCTTATTACCATTTTATAAGTTAGAAAACTGAGTGAGATAAATATTCATCATTTTGTGATTATAATGCATATTGAGTCGGGGGAGAAATTAAGCACAGTCAACTGAGGTCTCTCTTAGATTTACTTTTCGGATTATGTCAGCCTTAAGAGCACTTGAACTCTTTCTCAAATATAAATTCCATGTCTGTCCTATACAACACTTTATCCTCAGCATGTAGAAGAGTAGCTGGCACAGCTCAGTCACTCAGTCTCATCCAGCTCCTTGCAACCCCATGGACTATAGGTGCCTCTGTCCATGGGATTTCCCAGGCAAGAAAACTGGAGTGGGTTGCAATTTCCTCCTCCAAGGGATATTCCTGACCCAGGGATCAAACCTGTATCTCCTGCGTCTCCTGCCTTCGTAGGCAGATTCTTTACCACTGAGCCACTTGGGAAACCAATAGTTACTCAATAAACATAAAAACAAAAAAAAAAAAAAGGAAGGAAAGAAAGGAAGCAGGGAGAAAAGGAAGGAAATAACCAATGGAATAGGCCTTCCCTTGAAGAGAAACCTAGGGATTCCCAGGCCTGTTTGATGATTCTAATTAACAAGTCCAGCTGGTCACTGGTCTTTTCCATTCTCTAATGAGCTGTAAAGCTATTTGTGATGAGATCATAATTCCAGTTTGTTGACTCTGAGATCTCTTAATTGGCTCTGAACTCAGGAAGGGAATAGTTTATTGTGTCCCCAGCGCCAACAGTTGCATTCCAAGCTTCCACAGCATTCCTAACTCACTGTTACAAATTATTTTTCTCTTATTTCACTTTTCATGTCTGTTCTTGTCAAAATAACACAATCGCCCATTTCACATACTTCTCACTCTAGGCTTTGTCTCACGGTGTTCTCTCTGAGTGGAATTCCTACCCTCCCTCCACTTCAATACAATCAAATCCTACTCAGAATCCATTCATTTATTTGAATGCAAAGTCCCAGCACAAGTGCTCCCTCCTCCAAGAATTGCTGTCCACACTGTCTCCAGGCAGCAGGGCCACTCCGTGAGGCTCCCTGTGGAGCACACGCACAGTCCCAGTCACACTGGGTGACAGCCAAAGCCAGTCTGGGATACGGGTTACCAGCTAGTGTTCCAGGTCCACTGTGGCTGCCCGGCCCATGTCCCGTCCCTGACCGACACCCGAGTGTGTGAGCATGTGTGTCTCTTTCTGCTTTTCTGTCTTCCAGCAACTCCAGTGGCTTGCTACCTCTTCCCTGATGCACTGAGCTGAAGTAATCTTTCTTCCCCCTGAATTCCCATAGAATTTCATTCTTGTAACACTTACATTCCCTCTCTGATTTATTTGTATGTCTTGACCCTTCTTGCCATCACTTCTTTAAAGGATCTCAAGGAATTGGGAGTAACTGGATAGTCTAAGAAAAGAGGAACATGTCCTTGGTGAAATTAACAGTCTTAGCAAAACAATAACCACCAGATGGCTTCCCTGGTGGCTCAGAGGGTAAAGAATCTGCCTGCAATTCAGGAGACCTGAGTTCGATCCCTGGGTTGGGATGGTCCCCTGGAAGGGGGCATGGCAATCCCTCTAGTATTCTTGCCTGGAGAATTCCATGGACAAAGTGGCCTGCTGGGCTACAGTCCATGGGGTAGCAGAGGAGTCAGATAAGACTGAGTGACTTAGGATAGCACGTGGACTGAGGCGGCTACTCACAGGTAGGTTGTATAGGCCAAGTGTAGACAAGGACATCATACTATGAAGCAGGATACACAATTAAATGTGTCCTTTATTTTAATGACATCAGAAGTCCAGCGACATACACAGTTATCAGATTGAACAATTTTTAGACAAAAGTATCATATATTTGTGAAATTCTATTTCACCATATACATAATATTGGTTAGGACTTAATAACTGGGCATCTTCTCCATTTCTATTCTCAACCTCTTTCACGTGTGTATGCTAAGCCGCTTCATTCATGTCTTGACTCTGTGCAAACCTGTGGACTGTAGCCCTCCAGGCTCCTCTGTCACTGGGATCCTCCAGACAAGAATACTGGAGTGGCTTGCCAAATTAAGCCAAAAGTTTGAAATCATGGCTGTCTGGGTCTAGGAAACGTAGTCTACATTCAAGAAGAAAGCTCATTTGTACTCCTGAAAATGGCCCAATTTAGGACATAAGCTTCGTTTAAATAAAATATTGCATCACATATCATGGAAGGAGTTCACTTATACTTCTTAGGCTTCTTACCAAGTACGACTTGTTTTTTCAGACAACTGTGACAACCCCATGATGCTGGGTCCTCTGATTTCTAGACAACTGTCCGGTCTTGGCGGCCACGCCTTCCCCTGCTCTTTGAACCTGACTACGCCACACACACTGAGGTTTACCCATCCCACAGTTCACACTCTCAAGGACAAAGTATTTACTTTCTAAAGATGTTTCCTCTTAAAAACAGCATTTCCTGAGACAGATTTCACCTCTGCTGATGAATTCTGTAGTCCTGCTTTCAGAGCAACAGCGTCTCAGGATGAGGAGAGGAGAGGTAGGCGGTGGGGGAGCCATTTCCCTTCTCTCATTCACAAGAAAATGAATCATGAAAACCTGGCACATCGCCTCAGAGTATTTGCTCATCTCTTGGCGAATAAAATAGAACTACGTAGACAGGATGCATCCAGTAAGGGGAGAAACTGAAGATACTTTAGAAAGTATTACTGACTGGACCAGAAAAGGACGTGAGGGTGGGTGTGGTAGAGATGTCTGGGGTTCTGTTTTTGCTTTGGGGAGGGGAAGAAGTCCTATCTGATACATGCTCACCTCCTATCCTTAAAATTTAATTTTTTAAATTAAAATTGCATCCATTTAAGGTGTGCAACATGATGTGTTGATATACATACATCTAGTGAAATGATTAACACAGTTAAATACCTAACATATCCATCTCCTCACTTGTTACTTTTGTGCATCTGATATCTACGCTCGTAGAAAATGACCAGTCTAGTCCTCACACTATATACTAGGGTTTATCCATCCTATATGGATAAATGGATAAATGGAACTTCGTACCATTTGATCAACATTTCCCCTACCTCTCCGCCCCTGATAACCCACTGTTTGACATTTTGTATTCAACTTTTTTAGATTCCACACACAAACAAGATCATACAATATTTATCTTTCCATGTTTAGCTAATTTCACTAAGTATAATGTCCTCCAGATTCAACCACATTGCCATTAATGGCAGGATCCCCTGTTTTAAGGCTGAATAATTCAAAATCTAAGGCTATGGTTTTCCCAGTGGTCATGTATGGATGTGAGAGTTGTACTGTGAAGAAAGCTGAGCACTGAAGAACTGATGCTTTTGAACTGTGGTGCTGGAGAAGACTCTTAAGAGTCCCTTGGATTGCAAGGAGATTGAATCAGTCCATTCTAAAGGAGATCAGCCCTGGGTGTACT
This sequence comes from Bos mutus, assembly GCF_027580195.1. NCBI lineage: Eukaryota > Metazoa > Chordata > Mammalia > Artiodactyla > Bovidae > Bos > Bos mutus. The sequence continues at coordinate 69,273,332 of NC_091633.1, forward strand.
TTGGAAGGAATGATGCTAAAGCTGAAACTCCAGTACTTTGGCCACCTCATGCGAAGAGTTGACTTATTGGAAAAGACTCTGATGCTGGGAGGGATTGGAGGCAGGAGGAAAAGGGGACGACAGAGGATGAGATGGCTGGATGGCATCACTGACTCGATGGACGTGAGTCTGGGTGAACTCCGGGAGTTGGTGATGGACAGGGAGGCCTGGCGTGCTGCGATTCATGGGGTCGCAAAGAGTCGGACATGACTGAAGCAACTTAGTAGTAGTAGTAGTAGTAGAAAACAGACTTATTTTCCCCTTTATTGGAAAAGCCCTTGGTGTCTTTGGCTTTTTTCCATGCCTCCAAAACATCATCTTAAGAGGATATTCGGAGTTTTGTGAAAGATTTCATGATATCTGTGTTCTGAGAGAACTGGAAACAGAGACTGAGCTGTAAATGCTGGACTGTCATGCCTGAGAGCAACCTCCATTTTCCATTCTGGATTGATTTTAAAATATGGTATCATTCCCAGAGCTGTTAGGAATAATTCAACTTCCACCTTCCCACCATTTCCCTTGCTCTTAATCCTTCCCTCAAAGCAGATGGCATGCAAGATTTTAACATTAAAATCTGCCAAGAAATATGAAAAACTAGTAAGCACAAATCTGTTAATAGTTAGAAATATTTTACGGAAATACCTTTTGTTTTGTTTTGTTTTAATTTTATTTTTAACTTTACAATATTGTACTGGTTTTGCCATATATCAAAATGAACCCACCACAGGTATACAGAAATGCACTATGCATTTGGGGCAAAAGCCCATTATTTAAGATGTGTCACACTGAAGTACCAGGGTGTTATCAGGGCGTGGGGTAAAGAATGAAAGAGTCACACAGTGTTAAAGATGATTAAGGACAAGAAAGGGGCAGGAGAATGAGAACTGGGAATAATAGTAACTAAGTTTTGTGGAGTGCTTACTCTTAAATATTTTGTTCTCACTTGGAGTTCTTTATTTCCCAGGAAAATTTTTTAAAAATCACACTAGCTAGGGAAACGGGTTAATGTTAAATGCAAATTCAAGGCCAGCAGAGGGGGTTGGTGGCAAAGGGATTCATTTACCAAAGTTGGATACATAACAATATAGGTCTTTAGTGGCTGAGCAGTAACATCCAGCTGTGCCCTGAATGCTCTGCTGAGGCTTTCAGAGCTCTAAGCTGTTTCACCACAGTCAGGGAAACCCAGGGGTCCTCCTGGAAACAAAGGAATAGAGAGGGGGATCCAAACTGCTGTGAGCAAGCTGCAAGAGAACATAAATCCACAGGGTAGAGCTTTTCACCCTGTGTGTGTGTGTGTGTGGGGGGGTGGGTTGTATGTGTTCACATTCAGTTGTGTCTGACTCTTTGTGACTCCATGCACTGTAGCCCACCAGGCTCCTCTGTTCATGGAGTTTCCCCAACAAGAATACTGGAGTGGGTTACCATTTCCTTCTCCATTTTACCCTGGGTTGGACCTGGGTCTCCTGCATTGCAGGCAGATGCTTTACCAACTAAGCCACCAGGGAAGTCATTATTTCACCCTGTACAAGCAACCAAAAACAAATCACCAGGCTTTTCATTTATAAAGCATGGGTAAAATTTCACTTTACAGAACTAGGTTCTCAGGACCTTTGATGACAGAAGCCCCACTCACTGTAGAACCTCCTTAAAATGGGGCTGTTGTGCTATTTGGTGATTAAACAAGAGAGTTGGAATGCCCTGGGCATGCCTCCTGAAACCCTTAGGAATCTGAGGCCTCCGATGCCTAGTCTCAGTGTGATGACACCTTCAAAAGAATGCCAGTCTACTCTGAAAGCCAAGAAGCACACACAGAGCTCTTCAGGCTTTCTCAAAGGGATAACCAGGGTCTTCACAGTGCTTCAGTAGACAGGGGTCCCTAACATACATCTTGGACAGCATTGCTTTCCCCCAGATTTCATGCTCAGAAGAGCTATGAAATCCCACCCTCTCTCCTAGCTCTGTTGTGCTCTCATTCACCTCCTCCTCTACCTGCAGTCACCATCATTCCCTGTCCATGCTCCCAACTAGTGAGCTGCAGACCACATCCAGCCCCAGAAGTGAAATGAAGCTCACGCCCTCACCCTAAGCATTGTCCTTTCATTATGTAAACGATAGTAAAAGCTATATCAGTGATCTGTGCCAATCTTAAGGTATAGCTAGATGAGTTTTGACTAATATATATGTGTGTGTGTGTGTGTGTGTATATATATTCTAAAAATGCTCGCTCCTTAGAAAAAAGCTATGACAAACCTAGACAGCGTACTATAAAGCAGAGACATTACTTTGTCAACAAAGGTCTATATAGTCAGAGCTACAGTTTTTCACATACATGGATGTGAGAAGTGGACCATAAAGAAGGCTGAGCACCAAAGAATTGATGCTTTTGAACTGTGGTGTTGGAGAAAACTCTTGAGAGTCCCTTGGACTGCAAAGAGGTCCAGGCAGTCCAACTTAAAGGAGATCAGTCCTGGGTGTTCATTGGAAGGACTGATGCTGAAGCTGAAACTCCAATACTTTGGCCACCTGATGCAAAGAACTGACTCATTGGAAAAGACCCAGGTGCTGGGAAAGACTGAAGGCAGGAGAAGAAATGGGCAGCAGAGGATGAGATGGTTGGATGGCATCATGGACTCAATGGACATGAATTTGGGCAAACTCCTGGAGATAGTGAACAACAGGGAAGCTGGGCATGCTGAAATCCATAGGGTCACAAAGAGTTGGACACGACTTAATGACTGACCAACACGAACATATGCTACATGTAAATTAATAATATATTCTTTCATAGTTGATCTATAGTATATTTACAGAGTATATGTGTGTATATCTGCATAACCAACATATAATTCAAAATTCGGCAGATTTCAGTCACCCTAGAAAGCTTCCTCATTCTTCCACCCAGTCACTCTCCACCCTGTAAGCAGCTACCATTGTAATTTCTATTACCACAGACTACTTTTGCTAGGTCATTAACTTCACATAAATAAAATAATATATGTGCTTCTGCGTCTGGTTTCTTTGACTCGGTGTAGGGGTTTTGAAATTCATCCATGGTGTTTCATGTAGATCATTCTTTTCTATTGCTGGGTAGTGGTATATTAAATCCACATAGCACAATTTATCCATTCCCCATGAACATATGTGTTGTTTCCAGTTTGGGGCTGTTGTGAAAGAGGCTGCTATGGACATTCTGGTATGTGGCTTTTCACCCACTTTTCTTGGGTAAAAATCTAGGCATGGAATTGCAGGGTTAAGGGAAAGTGCATATTTAACTTCACAAAAAACTACCAAACACTTTCCCCCAAAGTATTTCACCAGCAATACATGAGAACTCCAGCTCCCACATTCTGGCCAACATTGATGCTATCTGTCTTTTCAGTTTTACCCATTATAGTGGATGCAAGATCTTCATTTCCTTGATGATCAGTGCTGTTTAATATTTTTCCGTGGATTTACTGAATATAAATACATCCGTTTTGTGAAGTGTCTGTTCAAGTATTTTGCCCATTTTATTGAGTTTTACATATTTATTATTGAATGTAGCAATTTGGCAAACATATTCTCTTAATATGTAGCTTACTTTTTCATTTTCTTAGTGGTGTCTTTTGATGAGCAGAACTTTTTAATTCTTATGCAATTCGGTTTTATCAGTTGTTTTTTTTCTTCTTTATGATTTGGGATCTGCAGATGGTGATTGAAGCCATGAAATTAAAAGACGCTTACTCCTTGGAAGGAAAGTTACGACCAACCTAGATAGCATATTCAAAAGCAGAGATATTACTTTGCCAACAAAGGTCCATCTAGTCAAGGCTATGGTTTTTCCTGTGGTCATGTATGGATGTGAGAGTTGGTCTGTGAAGAACGCTGAGCGCCGAAGAATTGATGCTTTTGAACTGTGGTGTTGGAGAAGACTCTTGAGAGTCCCTTGGACTGCAAGGAGATCCAACCAGTTCATCCTAAAGGAGACCAGTCCTGGGTGTTCATTGGAAGGACTGATGCTAAAGCTGAAACTCCAATACTTTGGCCACCTCATGCGAAGAGCTGACTCATTGGAAAAGACTCTGATGCTGGAAGGGATTGGGGGCAGGAGGAGAAGGAGGCGACAGAGGATGAGATGGCTGGATGGCATTACCGACTTGATGCACATGAGTTTGGGTGAACTCCGGGACTTGGTGATAGACAGGGAGGCCTGGCGTGCTGAGACTCATGGGGTTGCAAAAAGTCAGACACAAGTGAGTGACTGAACTGAACTGAACTGTCTTCTCTGAGACATCTCTTCCAACCTCAGGAATGCAAAGATATTCTCCTATGTTTTCTGCTAGAAGTTTGAAATTTTTTAATTTTGAACATTTTAGCTTTTATGTTTCCATTTAAATCATGTTTAAAGCTTCTTTTTTTTTTTTCTGACATCCCCATATAGTCCATCAAGACCAACCTTTCCTTCAAGTCCTTAAACATATTTCTAACAGCTGTTTTAATCCTTGTCTGCTAAATCTAACCTCTGGGTCATCATAGGGTCCACTTCTCTGGGTTACATTTTCTGACTCTTCACATGCTTGGTGGGTGTTGTATAAAAAGCCTGAATCATGTTGTCTTCCTTTCAAGAGTCGGTGTTCCATTCTTAGGGTGTGGCCCTTTTTTGAGGGAATGGTTCTTATCCCCTGGATGTGGCCTCTCTGTGATCGCACATGAATGCCTGTGTTGTTCAGCAGCGTCTCCCCACTGCTGAGGTGGAACCACCTCCAGCAGCCCCTGGCACTGGGCGAACTTGGGTTTCTTCTCATGAGAAGCTTGGCTCCCCAGTTACATCTCACAAAACCACTCTTTGCACGTGCAAGCCCAGGCCTGTGCCACAGACCTTGGATAAACACCTGCACAGATTTTGGGGTCCTCTATGAGCAACTTGTTTTCCAGCACCTGTACCCCCAACGTTCAGCAGCACCAAACCCCAATTACTGCCTCTCAGTTCAGCAAGACCACTGCTCTCTCAGGCTCCCCCTCATGTCCCCACGTTCAGGAAAAATCCCCGAATACAAGAGCTAGGGCAGACAGGGCTTCCTCTCCCTGCTTCTCTGCTCTGCCTGTCATCTAACACCTGCAAACAGCTGCTTCATCTGTTCTGTCTGTTTGATAGCTGTTTGTGGTAGGAGGCTGACTCTGTTGTGGTCGGAAGTACAGATGATAGCCCTATGTTTCTCTTGTGAGAACCAGCCTGGCCCAGGAATGTTAATGACTATATTCCTTCACTCATTACATCTTACTCCAAGAAGACTTTGGGAATCCTGACAAATCTATCACATGGTCCTCTCAGAGGGTTTCTCTGCTACATTCCCTTGGGGCCAGTGAGGCTCTTCTGACTTTCAGCAAAGACCCCAGCTTCCTTTCTTCTTCTGTTCCTGTGTTAGGGCAACATCACCAGTTTCCCAACTGCACACAGAGAAGTTTCTCTTAACCCATTTTGGAGCCGGGGAATCAGTGGCTCTCTTGGAAAGGAAGCAGGCAGCATCAGGTTCCAATCTTCCTCTCCTCTGGGGTCGGCATTTCTCACCAGAGAAGAAAGATGTCAGGTTCACCTAATCCTTTCCCTTGTGGATGCAACTGGACAGCAACCTCTGCCAGAAGAGTAGAGAGGCCCCCTCCCCAGTTCTAGGCAGTTCTGAGACCGTCTAACTCATACTGGGGTCTTCAATGAGCAAGGAGCAAATGGTCAAAGAAGTCCCAGTATGACAATAAAAGGGAGGACAGGACACATGCTAAGACGCTCAAATCCAGAGCCTCAGGGGCTTTCATTTAGCAGCAACTTTACCTCCTTCCCAACTATGGGAACACTCACTTATCACAGATATGACTTTAGGAGGCTGAGACATATTTACCTTAATTTCTGGTTCAAAAAGGACCTCATATCTGGTCTACACTAATGTGACTCAAGAAGGCTACTGTGTTTTCCTCTTTTTTCTTTTACTGTCAACCCCAGTCTGCTTCCCTAAATTGAAAACTAAGGCTTCGCAGGTATGTAGAGAAGCACAGGTTACGCGGTTAGTGAACCACAACTGCCTCTAGCTTGGATCTCATGCAAGCAGACACTCCAAACTGAATACACACAGAAAAGCTTCCTCTCTTTCCTAAGCCATTAAAAAAAAAAAAAAAAAAAAAATCCAGAGGGGATGAGGAATTCAGTGAAGGCAGTCAAAAAGTACAAACTTCTAGCAGTAAGATCCATCAGCTCTAGGGATGTACAACATAATAAACAGGGTTACCACTGCTGAATGCTATATGTAAAGTTGTTAAGAGAGTAAATCCTGAGTTATCATTACAAGAAAATTTTTTCTATTTCTTTAATTTTACACCTATATGAGGTGATGGGTGTGCACTAAATTTATTGTGATAATCACTTTGTGATGTATATATAAATTAAATCATGATGCTGTACTCAAACTTATACAGTGCTTTGGGTCAATTATATCTCAGTAAAACTGGAAAAAAAAAAAAAGTTTCAAGAATGCTCTGTCCTTCAATGTGCTTGATTTAAAGCAGAAACACAGTCCATCCTAGCAGAGAGGTCCTGGAGGCGAAGAGCCCAGACATGAAAAGTCCCCAGCTGTGTCCTCTGCACAAGCTGAGTCTCTTTCCCCTTGGTCTTTGGTACTTGCTTCCTTTCTCGGGATCTGGAAGGAAACCAGCTCTAACAGTGTGTGCAAAGTCTGCGTGATGCAAGTTCCACAGGCATGGTCCCAGAGGAGACCCCTTTCTGCTTGTGGTACCGGGCAAAAGTCTGTCTTCAGGCATCCCCGTGACTACATCCTGCATCGTCTACTTCCTCCAGACCTACCTCCTTCCAAAAGCTATAGTTTCTGGAACTGGACCCTGCCTGCTGCTGCTCCCTCCCATCCCAAGGACAGTCCATCTCTCATCCTCAGACCACCCATGTCACAGGCAGGACCTCTGGGGTCTCCTCAACAGTATATCTCACTCCATGTGGATCTGACCTAGAATTAACCTTGGAAAGCAAGTTTAAAGATGTGAAAGTTAACACTAACATAATCTTAACTCCTCAAATACCTAGGTTCCAGGATTTTAGTGGTAAAAATGCAAATTTAAAACATCCTTTCATGTGTGAAATACATTCTTTAAAATCACATTAATAATACCTCATTTGCTACTCCGTGATTACTCCAGTCTAAATATTACACTAAAACCCTATCCAAGAAGATTAATAGTTCTTGAGGAAAAATTTCCACAGGAGACAAATCTATAATTCATATATGTTGGGTAGGGAAAATACAGTATATTGACCTTTCCTAATGTGGCTCAGATGGTAAAGAATCCGCCTGCAGGTGTAATCCCTGGGTGGGGAAGATCCCCTGGAGAAGGGAATAGCTAGCCCACTCCAGTATTCTTGCCTAGAGAATTTCATGAACAGAAAAGCCTGGCTGGCTACAGTCCATTGGGTCGTAAAGAGTTGGGCATGACTGACTGAGTGACTAACACTTTCACAATATAGGCCATCACTATTTTTGTACACAACTTAATTTCTTTAAACAAGCCTAAGGTTAAAAAGAAAAGACTTAAGAGTAACAGGGAAATTCAGTCTCTAAAGAGTCATTCTTAAAAGCACAAAATAGGTCATAATGTATCATGGAGCTCTCTTTTTCCAAACCAATTCTGTGTTGTCAATATTGGAAGTGAAGAGAAGCCACAGCAAACCTCAAAAGGAGCTCTCTGAGTACAGACTGCAAAGTCAGCTTGCTCCCCTCCACTGGAAAGAAACCAGTGCTCTACAGGCACCGCCCTCCCAGAGACCTCAGCATCCTTTGGAGCAGGAGCCTGGGGGTGCTCCCCACCCCAGATCATTGCCTCTTCCAGCTCCCTGCCATCACTGGTGAAGTCTCCCCCTGCCTGCCTTACTGCTGAATTCAGGTCTGGAATCCCAGGAAGGGGGAATCAGGGCAATGCTGCCATGGAGAGGAAGGAACTCACTTTGGACCCACACTCAATCTGTGTGGGTCTGACAGTGAAAATATCTTCTTCTTACACAATTTAAATTTAAAATCTTCAGCACACTTGGTACGCAGCGTCAGGTCCCCAACCCCTGGGCCTGTTAGGAACCCGGCCGCAAAGCAGAAGGTGAGTAGCTGGGAGCGAAGTTTTTGTCTGTGGCACCCCACCCCCCTACATCACTCCTGTTACCTCCTGAAATATCCCCTTCTGTTCCCCTTGGAAAAACTGTCTCCCTGGTGCCAAAAAGGTTGGGACCACTGCAGTAGTTATCAGTCAGTTTAACATTTCAGCAAATGGATGCTTCTTTGAAAACAAACACACCTTTGTAGGGCCAAAATGTGGAAGATCATTTCGGTAAAATCCCTTCTCCTAAATGTTTAATGCATTCTTCATAAGACAAGCCAAGTCTTTGGAAATAAGAATAGTGTCTGGTATATATATACTTAAAATGGTTCGAAAGTGTTAGCTATTACTATTATGAGGGCTTCACTTATAGCTCAGAGGTAAAAGGATCTGCCTGCCCACGCAAGAGACATGGGTTCAATCCCTGGGTCAGGGATATCCCATGAAGGAGGAAATGGCAACCTGCTCCAGTACTTTCGTCTGGGAAATTCCATGGACAGAGGAGCCTTGCAGGCTACAGTTGGTGGGGTTGCAGAAGAGTCGGACACAACTTAGTGACTAACCGTTACTACTGTGGTCCTATTGAATCACTGGGAACCATCTGGAATGGTAAAATTGAAACTGAATTCCCGGAGTAGGAACATAGTCTTGCTCAGTACAGAGTCTTATTGCAACTCAGTAAACTGTGGACTCTCAATAAATGTTTGTGGAAGGCACGGCGGTAAAGAGGAAGACGGAGGGGAAAGACAGAGGGGAAGGAAGAGAGGGAGGGAGAAAGAAGTTAGCAAGCACCTACCAATGTGATTTATACAGTGAGTGGAAACTGAGAGGGAAGTAGGTTTAAGTACAAGTCTATGATTCTAAAAGGATTGTAGAGTTTAGCCAAATTGTTCAAAGTTGTTTAGCCAGCAATTTTAGCCAAATTGTTCCTAAAACACACCCCATCAGTTTACTTGGCCCGTGACATTTTATAGTCCTGGAATGTTCGTCTTCTTTCTCAACCATGAATATCCTATCCATTTCTTAAGGTCAACTGCAATTACACTCATTCCGTGCAATATTTCCTCTTCCAAAGTGGAAGCAACGCCTTCTTACTCTCAAATAGAGAGTTACAATGTATAACAATTTTATCACCGATAATCAGTTTTATGTTGCTGGTTATCTTGTCTTAAACTTATTTTGGATCACTTAAACCACTAGCAGTTTTGAGGCAGAATGAACATGACATCTGAGATTGCCAGCCTTCCCTGGGGACACCCGTGCTGCACCCTGCTGCCCCTTGCTCTGTGCCCGGGAAGGCTGCCCGGTACAGACTGCACCCTCCCGCTCCCGCATCCTGTGATTTCCAGCAAGTCCACCAGTGGAGCCCAGGAGGCGGACAGTTTCCTTCCTCAGTTCTCTCCTCACAGAGACCCAAGCAGCAGTCTTGCTGACCTGGTCCTCCCCACCCTTCAGGGAACCGGGCCCTCCTCTTTGGGGTCTGCCTCTGCTCCCAGACTGACAGCGCTATGTTAACTTCTGAGGTCTCCTTACTCTGCTCCTGTCATACCTGTATTATTATTATTTTTGACGTGGACCGTTCCTACAGTCTTTATTTAATTTATTATAATATGGCTCCTGTTTTATGTCTTGGCGTTTTGGCCACGAGGCGTGTGGGACCTTTGCTCCCCCACCATGGATGGAACTCACACCTCCTGTGTTGGAAAGTAAAGTTTCAACCAGTGGACTGCCAGGGAAGTCCTTCCATATGTTTATAAACAGAATTTTTTCTCAAATTATTATAATTCTCTGTTTCTTGTTGGGACCCTGATAAATACAACTGCTTTATTTTCTTCTTTGCACTTAATATCTAAAGTAGTTTTATTAATTTGTTTACTGAGTTTCGTACTCTTCTCCCACCAAAAATAAATGAATAAGTTCCATTGTCTTATTCACCATTTGCCAGACAGAAAGGAGGCAGTCAATGAATATTTGTTGAATAAATAAATAAAATCTATATACATATATTCCAATTGAAAGTAATACTTCTGTGTTTTAGAGGTGACTCCAAAACACCTAGTTATTAAACCATGTTTTTCAAATTTAGAACAAAGTGTTAACAGCCTGAATATAGCATTTCTTTAAACCCAATGAAAACACAAAATGCTTAAACCTGTACATTATTTTCCTGATAATGTTAAGTTTCTAACATTAGCAGAAGCAAAGCACAAAAATTCCAGAGTGTGTAATACAGAATGAAGGCAAAAAGACATCTCCAACTAACCTTTTCTTGACAAGGGAAATATAACTGCCAAGGAATTAGGCAGTGATTTACGATGTATTTCTGATATCACTGTATACTTGTTTCTCTACTCAAAGCAAAAATTTATCACCAACTGTCATTGGACGGCCATCCAAACACAACCTCCTCAATACCTGCCTAAAACTATGCTTTTAAAGGTTTAGGACATTAACACTTATCAAGATGGGGGACAGGCCTTTCCTTATATAAATGCCTAAAAATTCACTTATGTGTTCGAGAGGGGGAAGTGAAGTGAAGTGAGACTTATCTCACCCCTTCCCTACATGAGGCACCGTGGGTGATGGGAGAAAGAGGAGTGGATGGCCTGCAGCTTAGAAAGCTGTGAATCTGCCAGCGCGCCGGGCTACTGGGAACGCAGCAGCTCGGCAGTGGGAGTGCCTCCCTTGCCTTCAGCTGCCTGCAGAGGGGCTGGTCTGAGCTCACGAGGGTGTGGCGGAAGGCTCACTCCTGTGCTTTGTCTCCAACAAGCTTCAGCAGCTGTCCAGCTGCCTAACAAATGGCTATTTTCCTTGGCTAAATACCTTATCACTGAATTATCCTAGTGAGAACCATGAGGCGCTAAGGAAACCCTAGTGTCTGCAAATCAACAGATGAGGAGACTAAGTATACAGATAAACAGTATTTCCAGGTATTTGATAGCTTTTCCTCCAAGGAGCAAGCGCCTTTTAATTTCATGGCTGCAGTCACCATCTGCAGTGATTTTGGAGACCAAAAAAATAAAGTCTGTCACTGTTTCCATTGTTTCCCCATCCATTTGCCATGAAATGATGGGACCGGGTGCCATGATCTTTAGTTTTTGAATGTTGAGTTTTAAGCCAGCTTTTTCAATCTCCTCTTTTACTTTCATCATGAGACTCTTTAGCTCCTCTTCACTTTCTGCCATAAGGGTGGTGTCATCTGCATATCTGAGGTTACTGATATTTCTCCCAGCAATCTTGATTCCAGCTTGTGCTTTGTCCAGCTTGGCATTTCTCATGATGTACTCTGCATAGAAGTTAAATAAGCAGGGTGACAATATATAACCTTGATGGACTCCTTTCCTAGTTTGGAACCAGTCTGTTGTTCCATGTCTGGTTCTGTAACTTCTTGACTTGCATACAGGTTTCTCAGGAGGCAGGTAAGGTGGTCTGGTATTCCCATCTCTTGAAGAATTTTCCACAGTTTGGTGTGATCCACACAGTCAAAGGCTTTAGCATAGTCAGTGAAGCAGAAGTAGATGTTTTTCTGGAATCCTCCTGCTTTTTCTATGATCCAGCGGATGTTGGCAGTGTTGATAACAGATGTTGGCAATCACTTAGTAGGATTTATTTTTAATCTTTTCTCTGAAGTACTGATGACACATTTCATAACTTGTCCTGCTATGCATAGATTTCACTGCATATACATTTGACTGGAGCCCATAACCCATTTGTAAGAGAACTTTCTAACATCTTCCTCATTCGCACAGTTCCCAGGGATGTTTATGACCTCTGGGGTGTCACCACATTATCACTTGGAGGCATTTCTCCTCCCAGATTTGCCCTTGAAATCGGGCATTGAACAGAATCCCTCTTTGCTCAGAGAAGTGACCAGAGGCGACATGAGTTTATTCAGATATTGATCAATGACTCGGGTTCTGAGGGAAAACCAGGAAGTCAGTGCTTTTAGCTAATGATTCTCAGGGCAGTCTGACCCGGGTATTGAGCACTAGAGCTCCAGGCCCTGGATTACAGAAGCAAGAGCCAGTCAGGAGGCTGTGCGTCAGCGACAATGAGACCAGATCATATGCAGGCCCAGGTGCACTCCTGTCCAGCCGGGTCTTCAGACCACACAGACACACCCCAAGGTTTGGCCAAGTGGAGAGATGCAGTTGTGGGAAAAAAAACATACATTCATTTTAATAATTTTTTGACTGCTTCCATTTTTATTTCTATATACCTTATATATAGATATATACTTTTTAATATATGCATTACAAAAAGACTCTGATGCTGGGAGGGATTGGGGGCAGGAGGAGAAGGGGACGACAGAGGATGAGATGGCTGGATGGCATCACTGACTCGATGGACGTGAGTCTGAGTGAACTCTGGGAGTTGGTGATGGACAGGGAGGCCTGGCGTGCTGCGATTCATGGGGTCGCAAAGAGTCAGACACGACTGAGCGACTGAACTGAACTGAACTTACATATTTATTTATAAATTTAAATGTATATCTATTCATACATATTTTATACAGTGTAATATTTCAATATTCTATAGATTTATTTATAATTTCATGTGTTTTCACATATTTCCATTTATAAGGAAATTAACATATATTGGAATTGAGTACTGGAAAATTCTTATTCGTTCATATATTCAATAAAAAAAGTTGGAAGGCTGATGTTGTAGAAATGTGATGGGCCCAGAACTAGCAGGAAGGGGGCGCTCAATAAGGCAGTCAGGATTAGCTCTGTGGGCTCTGGGGAGCACTCACAGGGCACAGGAGAACTTTGGAGACTAGGAGCCTGGAAGAGAGCCCACACTGCAAACGCGGAGGCCTGTGGCCTCTGGAAGGAGGCAGTGTGCCCGCTGCCCGCTAGGTGTTCTACTTCCTGCTGGGATAAGGAGCCAGAGGGTCGAGGTTGCCCTCCCAGCATCTTCTCTTTTCCTTTTGAGTCTCTGATACTGGGCCCACAAGTCTCCCTTCCGATTTTACCCTCATACTGAGTCCTCTTACTGTTGCCTCCCAGCTCCTGCCTGCCATCTGATCCACAAATTCCTCCTGGATACCGGCTCTAGAGAAGACTTCTCTGACATCTCCAGGCAGATGCTGACTGAAAGCTCTGCACATCCCATGCTCTCAGATCACACAGTAGCTCCACCCACTTCCAGAACAACCAACTTATCACCACACAGGGGAACTGGGGAAAAATCAAGCTTAATAAATGCTTATAAATCTGGCCAGTGTTCCTATGCATAACACTATGATTTCTGTTTTTTTTTTTTTTTTTTTTTAATTTCAAAGCTGGAGGCTCAGAAGAGGGAAGGAGGTACCCTCTCCAGTTCCTCCTGCACCTTCTCACACAGCCTTGGCAAAGGCTCACACTTGCAGTCAGCTTCATTCATTTTATTTCCCAGATGTTTTTACATTTCAAGGCATTAACAACATGGATGACTCCTTCCGTCTACCCAGACTCCGTCTGCCCATCCCTTCTGCTCTCTTTGTCCAGCCCCAGGAGCATGTTTATTACCGTATTTACATGCACCCTCAAGGTGGCAGCCTCCGTAGGAAGCCACCACCCTTAGCTTAGTCATGATAGTCCCAAGCTTGTGGCTTGTCATCAGGGCAAGGGGCTCAGTCATTCTTACCCATTTACCCTGTGGACTCCCAGCTGAAACTGTGAGCAGATTTGACAGTCTGATGTTCAAGATGAAAAGCCCTTCCCACATTCTCTTGGCCAAAACAGAAAACTATTTACATTCAAGCCAAAGCACTTTGTTCTTATCAGAAGTTGCTGAACTTAACTCCCTCACAGCAACTGTGCCCGCTATGAGCTGCTTCGAGGCGGAAACCATGGAATATTTTTGAACTTCAGACAAAAAAAAAATCCCTCAAATGTTAGCAGACTGCTAAAATTAATGTTTTAGAAATCACATTGCTCCACGTAATATTTGAAACATACTTAAAAAATGATTTGCTGTTTTCTGAAATTCAGACTTAACTGGGTTTCCTGCATTTTTATTTGCTAAGTCTAACAATGCTACCATAGTCAGGAAAAGAAATGTCCTGGACTACAGGGACTTGGACCAATAAAACCTCTTAATAGTACAAAACAGCCTTCATAATGGACCAGATTTTAGATTCTCTTTCTCTCTCTCCCACCACCAAAACAGAACCACAGGCTGCTTCTCAACTTTCAGAAAACAAAATACGTGAATAGAAAGCACTTACTCAATTTTACTCTTTTCTTGTGCAATATTTTCCCTTACTGTTTCAGCCTTGCTTATCTGCCAGCAAACCCCACTGGATGGCAGACAAAGTGAACAACTGTTAACAGGAAAAACACCTGACCATTCTTGGTTTGGAGTTTGCTTTTGTCATGGTCAAGTTCCATTATATTTTCTGGTAGTAAAATTCTTCCCAGTAAATAGGATAGTTTTAAATGCAAACTGTGTTTCACAATATTTTTCTAGGGACATAGTTATTGGACTAAATATGAAAACAATGTCAAAATAATCAAATCTATCACTTTTAGATATGATGAATATAAGGCTCAAACATATATATATATACTCAATATTATATATATATACACTCAACATTATATATACATATATACTTAATATTTTCTATATATACTCAATATTACATATATATATTCAATATTATATATATGTGTGTGTGTGTATATATATATGTTTCAGATTCTTTTCCTACATAAGTTATTATGGAATAAGTGAGGTCCCTGTGCTATACAATAAGTCCTTGTATATGTTACTCTCAAATTCTCAATTTATCCCTTCCCACCACCTAATAAGTATGGAATTATGAGAAATAAGACACCATTCAATATGCCTTTGTACATATTTTATAATTTGAAATAAAAGCTAAAAAAAGATATGCACACAAAGAATCTGCACGAATGCTATGCATGAATGCTTCTTATCTGACATCAAAAATAAGAGTAAATTAAGTGTATGTTCATGTGCACACACACCCACACAAAGTCAGCGTGCAAAGATCAGCTACAAATGCAAACCGATACAGGTCCCCCAAATTGGTGACGTGATTTAGCAGACAGGGCTACCAAGGGTGACGTATTTGGCAAAACAGTACAGTTACAAAGACATCAAAGTATCACCTTCCCTCAACCTACTTGATAGCTGTTTTCCGGAGTAATTCGGGACATATTAAATCAGTGCACAAATTATTTTGTGTTTACATAAAAAAGTAAGGTGTCTAGGCTTAAATAATTATAAGTAGATTTTTCATCTACTTGAAAGTTGAACTGTTCAATCAAAATTTATAAAGAACTCAAGAAAATTCTGCATTGTTTGGGAAACTGAGAAACAGAAATTCTACTAAAGAGGGCAGGAATTGCTGGGAGTTTGGACGTATGGCTGTAGGAGCACAGTGGAAAGGAGGCACTCGACTCAGTCTGGGCGTGAGGAGGGAAGGTTTCCAGGAGAGGAGGTGGGGTGATGCTTGAACCATGTCTCAGAACTAGAACAAACACAAGCAAAGCCAGAGAAAAGGGTGTGAGTGCACAGGTATTTGGGGTACAGAGGAGGGTGGGGGTGAGAGTGGATAGACACAGGATGATGAAGGTTTGAAGTGTATCCTGAAGTCTTTTAAGTCAGGGGTCACACCCCCTTAAGAACACTCTTTGTCAACAGTATAGAATGATGACTGGGAAGTGGGTAAGTCAGATAGGTTAGTAGATTGTTAGATCAACACAGGTGAGAAAAAGTGAGGATTTTAAACAATGGCCATGGGGGCTGAGTGAATAGGATGGACTTGATATGTACCATATGTACAGGCAGACTCAATGGGATGGGGAGAAACTCATTGTCTTTGCTATAACCCTAGCTGCAGCATAATCCCTGGCATAAAGTGAAAGCTAAATAATTATTTACAGAATACGAAACATCTGATGAAGCACCAAAACACATCATTAAAACATCACTTCTTTCCCCTCTATAAGTTTCCCCTTTTAACTAGGCCCTTCTCATCTGTGTTTAAACATGCATTCATATTCATGTTCAGTCACTCAGTCATGCCCGACTCTTTGCAACCCCATGGACTGTAGCCCACCAGGCTCCTCTGTCCATAGGATTCTCCAGGCAAGAATACTGGAGCAGATTGCCATTTCCTCCTCCAGGGGATCTTCCCGACTCAGAGATCGAAATGCATCTCTTACTTTTACTGCATTAATAGGCAGATTCTTTACCATTAGTGCCATCTGGGAAACTTAAACTTGCAAAAGTCCTTAAAATGCTAAATTTGAACCCATTTTTGCTTTCAGCCACAGACTTTTCTCTCTCCATCCTGTTGCAGCTAAATAGTTCAAATGAGTTTCCACACGCTCTCTTCCTCACTTCTGACTCCTTCCTTAATCTGCTCCAGTCTGGTTTACCACCCCCGTCACTTCATTGAAAATGCTGTTAATAAATAGCCTCCATATTGCTAAATCAATAAACATTTCCATCCTCACTGTATATAGCCACTGAGCTTCATTCAACAAAGCTTGCTACTCCTTATTTCGTGATACATTCTCTTCCCCTGATTTCACTGAACCACAGTCTTGACTTCCCTTCTACTTCTCTAAATACCCCTCTCAGTCTCGTAAGCTCATACGTCCTCTTCAGCGCTGGAGTTCCTCAGAGGTTTGGTCTTCAATGCCTTCTCAGGCTATGCTCTCTACTAAGGCCATTTCATCTCTGCCCATGATTTTAACTACCACCCACGTGCTAACAATGCATCAACTTCATAATCTGTCCAGAACACTCATTTGAGCCCTAGTCCTTTAAGTCCAACTTTTCAGCATCTCTATACGAGTGACCACAGGTCCCTCAAACTCAATACATCCAACACTGAACTGATGGGAGTTCAAGTCAGAAACCTAAAAGTCATCAATGATTCACCCAGCCCCACTCCATCAGTAAGTGATAACTCCACATTCAGAACATATCCTGAAACATGCACTACTCTCCTCCACTGTGACCACATCTGTCCAAACCTTGGACTTCCAGTGATCTACAAAGGTCTTCCATCTCTACTCTTGGTCCCTATTCAACCCATTTTCCACCTAAAATCAAGAGTGATTAAAAAAAAAAAAGTCACACCTATTCATTGTTGAAGCTCTTCAGTAATTGTCTATTGTTTTAGCATAACAATCCTTGCATCCTGTGGGCCCTTCATGTCCTGAACTGCACTGTCTCACCAGCTTCATCCATGACCCTCGCCTCCTCTCAGCCTCTGTGTTCCATTACACTGGCCGTGCAGGTCTTCATGTGCTGCGGAGCCTTCCTGCCAGAGGCCCCAAGTGGTGCTGCCCCCTCTTCCTGGAATGCTCTCAATTACCCTGCCCTTACCCAGGTAATTTCCACCCATTCTTCAAAGCTCTGCTGAAGAGACACCTGATCAAAACAGCCTTTCATGTCCAGGCCTGAAGCCTCCAATATAAACACTCATAGCATCCAATACTCTTTCTCTTCAGTTCAGTTCAGTTTAGTCTCTCAGTTGCGTCTGACTCTTTGCAACCCTGTGGACTACAGCACGCCAGGCCTCTGTGTCCATCACCAACTCCTGGAATTTGCTCAAACTCATGACCATCAAGTCGGTGATGCCATCCAACATCTCATCCTCTGTTGTCCCCTTCTCCTCCTGCCTTTAAACTTTCCCAGCATCAGGGTCTTTTCCAATGAGTCAGTTCTTCGCATCAGGGGCAAGTCTCCTAGTCTTCCCCAAAATAATTGTTAACAGTTTTATTGATATAATTCACATACCACAAAATTCACACTTTATAGCATAGAATTCAATGGTTTTTAGTATATTCATAGATACACACAACCATCACCACATGCAATTTCAGAACATTTTCATCATCTCCAAAGAAACACATACCCTTTATCTGTCACTGCCCTATCCAAGCCCATATCCTTTATCTACCGCCGCCCTATCCATCCCTGGCCTCCATGAAAATATCCTTTCTCTAGCCCTAAGATAACACAAAATTACTTTCTGTCCTATCGATTTTCCCTATTCTTTTTATACAAATGGTTTAGTCACTCAGTCATGTCCGATTGTGACCCCATGGACTGTGGCCTGCCAGGCTCCTCTGCCCATGGGCTTTTCCAGGCAAGAATACTGGAGCCAGTTGCCGTTTTCTTCTCCAGGGTTCATATGAATGGAGTCATGTAAAATGTGGTTTTCTGTGACTGGCTTCTTTCACAGTGGTTCCAAGGTTCACCCATGCTCTAGCATGTGTCAGAACGTCATTCCTTCTCTGGCCTCAGAATCGTATTTAATAATTGAATAACTGGTTGTGTCTCTGGCTAAAATATAAGTTTCCCGAAACCAGAATCTATGTCTCATTAGACATATCAATCTATCTCATATCATACAGATGTTTCAAAAACAATTTGTGGAACTATCAACAAATCAACAAGTGAGCATGGCTCAAAGTCCCTGCAATATGTCTCTCCAATTTTGAAGGAGAGTTTCTTTTCATCACTGAGATAATAAAACTCAGTCTGTAATCTGTATTTGTACATTTCAGTAATAATTTACAAATAATTAAAATCTAGCATGCAAAATCTACTAACACATCCTTAAAATTTTTATATATCTCTGTGCACTCTTCTTAAACTGTAAGGTGTATGCAGATCACCTGAGTATCTTGGTTCAGCACATCATGGGCAGGGCCTGAGCCTCTGCATTTCTAACAGGCTCCTAGGTGATGCCAATGCTGCTACTCCAGGGACCACACTTTAACAGTAGAGTTAAAAAGCATCATATTTTATCTTCTTCGAAGGTTGGTGGTATTGTAAAAATATGTTGTTCTGTAAAAACATGTGCTTATCGCACTGAATAAGCACATCAGATCAGTTCAGTTCAGTCACTCAGTCGTGTCCAACTCTTTGCGACCCCATGAATCGCAGCACGCCAGGCCTCCCTGTCCATCACCAACTCCCGGAGTTCACTGAGACTCACAACCATCGAGTCAGTGATGCCATCCAGCCATCCCATCCTCTGTTGTCCCCTTCTCCTTTTGCCCCCAGTCCCTCCCAGCAATAAGCACATAGTAGGAGGTTAACAAATACTAGTTAAATTGTTAAATGTGTAAATGGCATCTGAGTATAAAAAGGCTCCTTTAGAAAAGAAAACCTTTCCACACTGTTGGTGGGAATGTAAGTTGGTGCAGCCACTCTGGAGAAGAGTAGGGAAGGGAAGTTCCTTAAAAAACTAAAAAATGTAGAGTCATCATATGACCCAGCAACGACACTCCTGAGCATATATCTGGAAAAGATGAAAGTTGTCATTCAGGAAGATACATGCACCCCAATATTCACAGTGGTACTATTTACAAGAGCCAAGACATGGGCGCAACCCAAGTGTCCATCAACAGAAGAATGGGTAAAGAATAGGTGGTATGTATGTGCAATGAAATATTATTCAGTCATAAAAAAGAATGAATTACAAAAGAATATTTGCAGCCATACTTGTAGACCTAGAAAATATCATATTAAGTGAAATAAGTCAGAGAAAAAAATATTACATGATATCACTAATAAATGGAATCTAAAAAATAGTACAAGTGAACTTACTTACAAAAGAAAAACAGACTTACAGACATAGAAAACAAACCTATGATTACCAAAGGGTAAGGGGAAAGGGATAAATCACTATATATAAAATAGACAAACAAGGATTGACTGCATTGTATAGGAAACTATATTCAATATCTTATAATAACCTATAATGGAAAAGAAAAAAAAAAGCTCCTTTTACATGCAATGGTAGATAGCACTGCAACAGAAAATAAAAGCAAGGCACTTCAAGAATCAAAGCATTCAAGAAGAAAGAAGTAAATTGGATCCTGAACAACTATAATTCAAGGCATAATTAGAAGTAAGTCACTGAGATGAATGCAAACAATATTAAAACTGAACCAAGAAAAAAAACTTGTGAACATAACAAACAAATGTGTACAATATCTGAAAATAAAAAGCCTCACTAGTCTTTACACAATGATTATAAGGAGCTAAAGAAAATGAGAAAATACAGGCTGTGGAAAAAAGAAAATTTACAGTGGATGGGACAAAAAAAAACATGTAAGTATAAGAAAATGAAGATGAAAGCAAGTTACAGATCTAAACAACTAAAATGAATTTTCTTTTGAGAAAATGAATCACAGACATTAAACTGAATTATTAAATCAAACTAGAATCTCTTGGATTTCAGGGTAAACAGACCAACTGCACACTGTGAAGAAATATATGAACTCTGGAACTAGGGGTTTTAAAAGCTGCAGCTTGTCAGAAACCTTACAAGCTCTCAGTAAATTCCACAGACCTGTGAGCATGAGCCTTTACCTCAAATCAGATGCCTCACAGAAACCAAGAAGGTTATTTTCCTTCAAGCCTGCCCTGTTTAAGATTCAGGATTATGTTATCTGTAAATACTGCACACCCCCTCCACCCCCACCCCCACCCCCTGCCAGGTAATGGATGCTGCCTGGAGGAAGGCTGCAGTATGATCCCTTCCTCCCCTGTGATAAGGACATCTGCGATAGGGAGAGAATTCAGAGATAACCAGAGCACTCAATGATTCATTTCTGACAGCCCTATTTCTTTTTTAATTAACAACTTTTCTAAGCAGGACAGAAGACTTCACCATAGAAACCAGATTCCTGATAAGTGCCCCCTGACAGCTGCAGATAAACAGGATCTCTGGGCTCAGGGTTCAGGGCCAAGTAACAGGTGACAGCGATTACTCACAGAGATGTAGAACAGGGCCTGCTGGGGGCCATCCCCTCAGTACAGAGCTGACCACCAAAGTCATCCCAAAGCTGCAGCTGAGTGGAAAGACTAAAGACTTTTGGAAAGCTCTATCAAGGGGGAAAGCAGCCTTGTGGTCCCTCTTCGTCATGCAAATACTATAGACAGCAGCAGTCCCGGCAGTGCGGTCCCTGGAGTAGCCTTTGGAGGATGCTTCCCTGTTCAAACTTTCTAAGCTAAGTAAAAGCTGCATTTCTTCCAGATAGAACAATTTAATCAACTGACATCATTTGTGTTTCCAAATGTCGCTGAAAAACATCTAGAAGGAATACAAAACCCCTCCTCCATTTAGAAGTCAAATACCAATTAGCAGGTCCCCTTAATCATTAAAATTGGAACTCTGACACTGACATGGTAGTTAGTTTAGGAAACTTAGCATTTTAACATGTAGCAGGGACTGAATTTCCATTCCACCAGGTCTCTATATCAAATAATAGAAAATGCATTTCTGCTACATCAGACTCCACTTAACTAAGGCAATACACGTAGCTGTGAACTAACTCCCAAAGCCACAGGGTTTAAATGAACCATAACAAGTTTTTAAACAGGGCTTTTTAGAAGTAATCCTGTTGTCAGCTTCTCAGCCCACACACCACAGGCCCCTCACCCCAGCCAAGCATGTCTGATTGCTTTTCCCTGAGGCCCACACACACTCTGGGAGCCATTCTGGCCTCGGGAGAAAAATAAGGGGGGTATCACACTCCACTCAGCTACTGAGACATTTGTCACTAATAACCCATCTGCTCCCCTTGGATTGGAACACCTTGGGGCCCAGATGGGGCAAGGGGATCCTTGGTCCTTTCTTTGATCCCCGACCCTGCCTTCTTTTTCCAGTTTCCTTCCGTGGTTGATCTCATGGCCTCTGTTTTCCTCAGGACCAATGTGCAGCCTGCTAAGATCAAAATTACACACCAGACTCCTCCCAGGGCCCAGCCCTGTCCACCCGCTCCCCATGGCCATCTTGTTGCTACCTAAGTTCTCCTACCACAACAAGGGGGAGCATCTCTCTGCTTAGATGAGAATCTAAGCATACACTTCACCTGTAATGACTTCTCTTTGGCAGACAGCGAAAAGTGGATGTGGATGCTAGCAGACAACTATGAATCCGTGGTGTCAGTGATGACAACAGAGATCCTTTATGATCACTGCTTTTACATTTGGTGGTCTTTGGATTGGGAAGCATTCTGTTCATCAGTGCTAATACTTGACAAGGTAAGGCAAGAAGAAGGAAGTCACCTATGACTCCTCACACGATCTAGATATGAAGAACCATAATGCAAAGTGTTGATCTATAAAAGAGATAAAGGTTTAGGGAATCAGAGGTTACTTGGAGCAACAGTGATTCAAGAATGTTTTACTGAGTGGATGACATCTGAGTGGTTTTGAAAGAAGGAGAAATTTCAGCCACATAGAAATAAAGGGAAAGGGTACCCCACACAGAGACAACTGAAAAGGCAGCTGCCAAGAGGTGAAGTGTGCTGGAAAGAACACTGACCTCGGAGCTGGGAAGACAGGGCTTAAAGCTCAGCTCCACCACTTACACCAGAGTGACCTTGAGAAAGCCCCATAGCATCAACTCTCTTTCTCTTCATCTGTAAAACAGAAAGAATAAAAGCTTTTCACATAGGATTTTTTTGATAAAATATACAGTTGAAGCCAATCAATTGACCTGCACATTGTAAGCAGGTGACAGAATATTCTAGAATATTCTCACCCAGCTTGGCTGAGGGAGTGTGGATGAAAGCAGTAAGTGGACAACTCGGCTGGGGCTGTGGGCTGGTGCCATATCAAGGGATGCCCTGAACTCAGTCCCAGGAGGCCATGAAGGGTAGGGGGCAAGAGCTGTACTAAGGCCTGAGCTGTACTACAGAGAAACTTAATTTGGTAGCAATAAGGAAGGCAGATTGGAAGAGGGAAGACTAGAGATATGAAATCCCATTAAGTATGCATGCTGCATGCTAAGTTGCTTCAATCATGTCCAACTCTTTCCAACCCTATGGAATGTAGCCCACCAGGCTCTTCTGTCCATGGGATTCTCCAGGCAAGAATATTGGCGTTGGCTGCCATTTCCTTCTCCAGGGGATCTTTCTGACCAGGGATCAAACCCAAGTTTCCTGTGTCTCCTGCATTGGTTATTTACCACTAGCGCCACCTGGGAAGACCACCATTAAGTATAAAGTCATGCAACAAATAACAAGAGTGAAAACAACATAAGACGGTCAATTCCAGACACTGAAAAATACATATGTGCTAAAGACTCTTGAGAGTCCCTTGGACTGCAAGGAGATCCAACCAGTCCATTCTAAAGGAGATCAGCCCTGGGATTTCTTTGGAAGAAATGATGCTAAAGCTGAAACTCCAGTACTTTGGCCACCTGATGTGAAGAGTTGACTGATTGGAAAAGACTCTGATGCTGGGAGGGATTGGGGGCAGGAGGAGAAGGGGATGATAGAAGATGACATGGCTGGATGGCATCACCGACTCGATGGACGTGAGTTTGAGTGAACTCCGGGAGATGGTGATGGACAGGGAGGCCTGGTGTGCTGCAATTCATGGGGTCACAAAGAGTTGGACACAACTGAGCGACTGAACTGAACTGAACTGAAAGTTTGGTAATTGTCTGACCCCAGGTGGCGCTAGTGGTAAAGAATTCGCCTGCCAACGCAAGAGACAAGAGACACAAATTCCATCCCTGGGTCAGGGAAGATCCCCTGGAGGAGGGCATGGCGACCCCATTATTGCCTGAAGAATCCCATGGACAGAGGAGCCTGGCAGGCTACAGTCCATAGGGTCACAAAGAGTCAGAAACAACTGAAGTGTCTTAGTATGCATGCATGCAAGATTTGGTAAATACTTGGATGCTGGGGTCAAAGGGGATGGGAAAGAGAGAACCAGGTAAAAGGACAATGCTATTGATATGTTTACAGAACCCCAAAGAGGGGAAGTTTGAAAAGAAAAGAAAATTAAAGTAATTAAAGTATGAGGTTCTAGTAGGATATTTGATTATGATTCTAAAAGCAGGAAAATCTTAGTGAAATCTTAGGAAAATTAGGGCACAATCTGGCATTAGCATACAAACTGATCATTATTTCTGGTGCAACAGGAAGGGGCTGGTGTTTAATGTCCTAAGTCTGGCTTATGCAGACAGCTCTCCCGTTTGCTGGCATGGAACCAGGCACGGAACGCTAGTGGCAAGGGGGTCACTCTGGGTGAGCAGCTGGCTGTGGGATGAACGTGCTCTGCAAGCAGGAGGATCTCATGGCTGTTCGTCACCTTTCGGCTGTGCAACATCTGAGTCTGCTCCTCCAGAGGGGAAGCCTTCAGTCTGTGGGTTTTGATGGGAAGCCAAGTCTTACTTGTTATTGTGGAAGCCAGAGGAGGCCACATTCTCTCTCTTCACCCTTGGCAGATGGAGCACGCACAGGTATCCAAGACATGGCCAAACGGAAGTGGTCACAAGAAAACAAACTTTTGAGCAAGTGAAGCAAGAACAAGCTGTCAGTTCTGCCTTGGCAGCAGCCCCTAGCAGCAGCGGGTTTATCTGACCACTTCTGCAAGGTGACCCAGCTAGTCTGGGTGTCTGCCCACACTCCTAACCTAGTTTCTCAGACTTTGGATCACTTTTTTAAACTATCCCATATCCTTTCAAGAATGCTTTTTCTATTTAAGTAAGGCAGGGTCAGTTTCAGCTGCCACAGAAGTTAAAAACTTTTCTTAATCAGTTTCTTCTGTATATAATAAAAAACAGTATTCCGTAGTGAGTAGCCAAGACTTTAGGATTCCCATGGAGTTGTTCCCTTGCTCTGCTCCTGACTAGCTGTGAGATCACCAACAAATCGCTTTACACCCTGGTCCTTAATTTTTACCTCTGCAAAATTGGGATTCCAATAGTTATCCACATCGTGGTTCTATCTTGGGAATATATTTGATATTATTAAAGCATGCATGCATGCTCAGGTACTTCAGTCTGTCTGACTCTTTGAGACCCAGTGGACTGCAGCCACCAGGCTCTTCTGTCCATGGGATTCTCCAGCCAAGAATGCTGGAGTGGGTTGCCATGGCGTCCTCAAGGGGATCTTCCCTGACCGAGGCACTGAACTTGTGTCTCTTATGTCTCTTGCACTGGCAGGCTTGTTCCTTACCACTAGTGCCACCTGGGAAGCCCTGATAATATTAATAGAAAGCACTTATCAGAGTGCTGGGCACATAGGAAGCACAAATGTCAGCCAGGATTACAATAGTTCAGTAACAGTAACAGTGTAAGTGCCCCTCACGTGAACCATGATCACTGTCTGTAGCACTTTGGACTCTAACTGCAGAGGCAGGAGGCACACACATTAAATACGTCACAAGCAGGAAAGGATGGCATGGCATGCACGTACAGGGCACAAATGAGAGTCTAAATCCTGTTATCACATCAATTTATGAAATGTTCTTTTCTAAACCAGCCACATTTATACCACTGAAATATTAGGCCATATCCTAGGGCCATGAAAAGTTTTCCAGGTTCACCTAAGAACTCATAACAGGCTAAGGTTAAATGAGAAAAGGACATTTGTTTCAAGCCTAGGCAGTGTCAGAAGATCAAACCCCTCCAGCCCTGACCCAGGGAAGTTTGTTTCACTGTCCTTTAGGTGTTCTGATCAGCTACTTGGAAATTTCAGGCAGAATAAAAATAAGATGTACCTCTAGAGAAACAGAGTATGATCCTATGGTCCTTCCCCTCATGTTCTCCACCTGCTTTTTGTCTGTAGAAGAACTTTAGTCAAAGAATAAATTTAATCTGAGAAGTGAGAAAATGCAGAAGCAAACAAAATCAATCAAAGAGAACAAAATGATAATCATTTATTATTAAGAAAAGTCAAGGACCTTGACTTGGCCATAGATCCTCCTCAAGGACTTATAGGTAATATTCTGAGCCACATCGATTGAGCTGTCTTGTAGCCAAGACATAAGCTGCCGCAATTCTGAAAACTGGCCTAAAGGAAATGGAAACAAACCAACCCTGGAACTCAAGATTGACTGTACTTAAAACAATCAAAATGATTCTGGTCATACCACAGCATGACCAATTTCAAGATGGCTGTCAGAGCTAACTTACTATTTCTACAGGTAGCCCCCTCCCCCAGCCTATAAATGCTTTTGCCCACTGATTGTCAGGGGGGGAGTCAGCCTTTGGACACAAGTCTGCCCTGTCCCCTGGTTGCTGGTCTCTGAAACAAAGCAAACTTCCCACCAACCTTGCTTCTGGAGTATTGGTTTTTGAGCAGCAAGCGGTCAGACCCCATTTTGGGAAACAATAGTATTCTTTAGGACATGTGAGAATTAATACCCCAGGATAAGGGGTTAACTGCAGTCCGATGGTCTCTTCTGTAGAGCAGAAGGCACTGTACAATTCTTGGACCGTCTTACAGCTACAGTCTGATTGATGGATCTTGTAAAATCTAAGCATGCATTGCATGCTGCAGCACTATCAATAGGCTTCACAAATGTATGCAGCCTTCTAACACCTCAAAAAACTACTTTTCTTTTTTTATTGATTAATTTATTTCAAACAACTACTTTTAGGATTCAATTTCTGCATCATCTAGTACAACTGCTTTTGGAAATTCAATTTCATTTTTTTTCTCTATAAATTCTCAATTGTCCTAGCACCATTTAATGAGAAAAGATCATCTTGCCCTGTGGCTCTGCAGTGCCACTTCTGAAAAAAGTCAAGTGTCATATGTGTGAGTCTGTTTCTGGGCTCCATTGATTGACTTGTCCATTCCTATACCATTAATAATGTGATCTTAATTACTATACTTTAATAATAAGCCTTCTTTTCTGGTAGCTCAAGGACCATGGCTCTCTTCTTCTTTTGCAAAACTGACTTGTCATTGGCCCTCTTCATGTTCACATACACTTTAGAATCAATTGATCAAAGTCCACCAAAAAAAAAAGAAAGAAAAACCACTGGGATTTATATGGTGCATGCATGCTAAGTCCCTTCAGTCATGTCTGACTCTGTAACCTTATGGACTGTAGCCTGCCAGGCTCCTCTGTCCATGGGATTCTCCAGGCAAGAATACTGGAGTGGGTTGCCATGCCCTCCTCCAGGGGATCTTCTCTGACCCAGGGATGAAACCCATGTCTTTTACATCTGAATTGGCAGGCGAGTTCTCTACCACTAGTAGGGCTCGGATGCCCCCACGCCCCTACCCCCCCCTCAGGATTTATATTTCCAGTAGTCATGTATAGATGTGAGAGTTGGACTATAAAGAAAGCTGAGCGCCAAAGAATTGATGGTTTTGAACTGTGGTGTTGGAGAAGACTCTTGAGAGTACCTTGGACTGCAAGAAGATCCAACCAGTCAATCTTAAATGAAATCAGACTGATGCTGAAGCTGAAACTCCAATACTTTGGCCACCTGATGTGAAGAACTGACTCATTGGAAAAGACCCTGATGCTGGGAAGGATTGAAGGCAGGAGGAGAAGGGGACAACAGAGGATGAGATGGTTGGATGGCATTGCCGACTCAATGGACATGAGTTTGTGTAAGCTCAGAGATTGGTGATGGACAGGGAAGCTTGGTGTCCATGGAGTCACAGAGAGTTGGACATGACTGAGCGACTGAATTGAACTGCATCAAATCTACAGGTCAATTTATGGGAGTATTAATATCTTTATAATATCAAAAAAGAAATAGTAAAGAGACCTCACCTAGAGGGAGGGAGAGATTTGACATTAAATTATATTTTGAGCTTTGGCTGTCATGGAGGGCTGGATATTCTATTTACTGAAATAAGACTGTGCATGCAATTTAAAAGAGAACACAAGACACAGTTACCTGAGAGTCACCAGAAATGACAGTGCAAGCTGCAGTCCAAGTGTGGGGACAATCTCCTCTTCTGGACACATTTTAAGAGACAAAATTAAAGCTGCATTTTTATTACATCATAAGTGGTATTTGCTCAACTGTCATCCCTCAATAGCAGTTTGAAGTTAACTCAGAAATTTTCTTGCACATCTTTTATTAGATATATTTTGTTAAAAGGTTAGCTACCTTCTCTGACAATGTCTCATTGTTTCTGGTAATTAGGTAATTAGGAATGCTCTTGAGTTTCTATGTTAATCTTGTATTGTTCAGGAAGGCATCCAATAATTAGCTGACATATTTTCCTGAATTTTTCTATGCAGACAGTAACACTGATCAACTGAATCTCTTTCAAGACTTGTAATGGCATTACAAGGCTTCTACTCCACAGGGACACTGAAATATCACACTTGCAGCCTCAAAGCCCACAGGAAGCCTGCTGCCCTGTATGGCCCCCTGGTTCTGAGCCCTCGGACCATCAGTCCTCTTTATCTGCAGAAGCTGAGCGAGCCACCACTTCCTGCTTCCAGACATCCCAGAATCAAAGCACAAGCCTAGGGCTTTGGCTTAAATTACCATTCTTCATTGTTTCACAGAGAAGAAGTTATTCTTTTGAGCCTGGATATATATTTTGATTGGGCTTCCCTGGTGGCTCAGCAGTTAAGAATTCTACCATCAATGCAGGAGACTCGGGTTCACTACCTGGGTCAGGAAGATCCCCTGGAGAAGGAAATGGCAACCCACTCCAGTATTCTTGCCTTGAAAATCCTACAGACAGAGAAGCCTGGGGGGGCTATAGCCCATGGGGCTGCAAAAGAGTCAGACATGACTTAACGACTAAACAACAATATATTTTGGCTACCTATATTTAATAAAAACTAAGATCATTGGAGAAGGAAATGGCAAACCCTCTCCAGTGTTCTTGCTTGGAGAATCCCAGGGACAGGGGAGCCTGGTGGGCTGCCGTGCCGTCTATAGGGTTGCACAGAGTCGGACACAACTGAAGCATATTAGCAGCAGCAGCAGCAGCAGCAAGATCATGGCATCCAGTCCCATCACTTCATGGCAAATAGATGGAAACAACGGAAACAGTGTCAGACTTCATTTTCTTGTGCTCCAAAATCTTTGCAGATGGTGACAGAAGCATGAAATTAAAAGATGCTTGCTCTTTGGAAGGAAAGTTATGACCAACCTAGACAGCATATTAAAAAGCAGAGACATTACTTTGCTGACAAAGGTCCATATATAGTCAAAAATATGGTTTTTCCAGTAGTCATGTACAGATGTGAGAGCTGGACTGTAAAGAAGGCTGAGCAATGAAGAATTGAAGCTTTTGAACTGTGGTGTTGAAGACTCTTGAGAGTCCCTTGGACTGCAAGGAGATCCAACCAGTCAATCTTTAAATGAAATAAGACTGATGCTGAAGCTCCAATACTTTGGCCACCTGATGCAAAGAACTCATTGGAAAAGACCCTGATGCTGGGAAAGATTGAAGACAGGAGGAGAAGGGGACGGCAGAGGATGAGATAGTTGGATGGCATCACCGACTCAACGGACATGAGTTTGAGCAAGCTCTGGGAGCTGGTGGTGGACAGAGATGCCTAGACTGCTGCAGTCCATGGGGTCACAAAGAGTCGGACGTGACTAAGCGGCTGAACTGACTGGTATTTAATATTTCACCTGCCATCATTTGAGTTTACAAAGGGAAAGTGGTCACTAAAAGAACAGGCGTGGAGAACAACTTTTAGGAAATAGGGGGAGTGATGGTATGACAAAAAGAAGAGGGGGAACTTCAAGCAACCTAACATTTATGTCCCAAATCCATCTCTACTTTTGTCCACCTTGCTTGTGCCCTCAAGACTCACCTTATGGATCACATCCTGAGGCTTCCTCACTCTCTGGACCCCCAGTGAGCTCAGCCAATAGGAGGCAGAGCAGGAGATCAGAGAGAGGAAGAGCAGAGCATCTGGTTCAGTCATCAGCTTCTGAAGGGAAGCTTTGGCAGAACTCTCTGCCCGACCTCTCTCTCTATCTCACTCCCTTTTCCCCCCCCCAACTGGCTCTAGTAACTGATTCCTAGTGGTTTGAATGTGTCTCCCCAAAAGTTATGTTCAAGTCCCAAACTCTGATACCTATGAATAAGACTGTATTGGAAATACAGTTTTTGTACATGCAACCAAATTAAGATGAGGTTATGTTGAATTAGATGGGTGAAATCCTATGATTGGTGTCTTTTAAGAGAAAATAAATGAGGAATATAATGGGGAATATAATAGAGAATATAGTCTCTTTAATAAGCGGCATTCAGAAAACTAGACAGTTACATGTAAAGGAATGCTACTAGTCCATTTTTTAATATCATGTGCAAAAATGAATGCTAGATGCATTAAGACTTAAATGTAAAATTTTAACCCATAAAACTTTTAAAAGGAAACATAGGCAGTATGCTCTGTGACATTTCTCTTAGCAATCTGATTTCAAAGCTCTCTCCTCTTTCGTAAGGGAAACAAAAGCAAAAATAAACAAAAATGACTACATTAAACTAAAAATCTTTTGCACAGCAGAGGAAGCCATCAACAAAAGGAAAAGGCAACTACTGAATGTGAGAGAATATTTGCAAATGATATGTCTGGTAGGGGTTAATATCCAAAATATATAAAGAACTCATACAACTCAATAGCAAAAAACAAACCATCTGATTTTTTAAAAAGGACAGAGGCCCTCACAGATGGCCAACAGGTACATGAAAAGATGCTCAACCTCACTAATCATCAGGGAAATGCAAATAAAAAACACAATGAGGCAACACCTCCTACCCATCAGAAGTCTATTAACAAAAAGACAACAAATAACAAGTGTTGGCAAGGATTGGAAAAAGGGAAACCCTCATACACTGTTGGTGGGAATGTAAATTGATGCAGTAACTGTGGAAAACAGTATGAAGATTCCTCAAAAAAATGGCAATAGAACTGCAAATGATCTGCATGGCAAAAGACCTGCTTCTTGAGAAACCTGTATGCAGGTCAGGAAGCAACAGTTAGAACTGGACATGGAACAACAGACTGGTTCCAAATAGGGAAAGGAGTATGTCAAGGCTGTATATTGTCACCCTGCTTATTTAACTTATATGCAGAGCACATCATGAGAAATGCTGGGCTGGAAGAAGCACAAGCTGGAATCAAGATTGCTGGGAGAAATATCAATAACCTCAGATATGCAGATGACATCACCCTTGTGGCAGAAAGTGAAGCAGAACTAAAGAGCCTCTTGATGAAAGTGAAAGTGGAGAGTTAAAAAGTTGGCTTAAAGCTCAACATTCAGAAAACGAAGATCATGGCATCTGGTCCCATCACTTCATGGCAAATAGATGAGAAAACAGTGGAAACAGTGGCTGACTTTATTTTTCTGGGCTCCAAAATTACTGCAGATGATGACTGCAGCCATGAAATTAAAAGATGCTTGTTCCTTGGAAGAAAAGCTATGACCAACCTAGACAGAGTATTAAAAAGCAGAGACATCACTTTGCTGACAAAGGTCTGTATAGTCAAAGCTATGGTTTTTCCAGTAGTCGTGTATGGATGTGAGAAAGGGAAAGTGAAAGTTGCTCAGTTGTGTCTGACTCTTTGCAACCCCATGGACTATACCCTCCATGGAATTCTCCAGGCCAGAATACTGGAGTAGTTAGCCTTTCCCTTCTCCAGGGGATTTTCCCAATGAGAGTTGGACCATAAAGAAGTCTGAGCACAAAAGAATTGATGCTTTCAAACTGTGGTGTTGGAGAAGACTCTTGAGAGTCACTTGGACTGCAAGGAGATCCAACCAGTCAATCCTAAAGGAAATCAACCCTGAATATTCATTGGAAGGACTGATGCTGAAGCTGAAGCTCCAATCCTCTGGCCATCTCATTCGAAGAGCCAACTCATTGTAACAGACCCTGATGCTGGGGAAGATTGAGGGCAGGAGAAGAAGGGGGCCACAGAGGAGGAGATGTTTGGATGGCATCACGACTCAATGGACATGAATTTGAGTAAGCTCCAGGAGACGGTAAAGGACAGGGAGGCCTGACATGCTGCAGTCCATGGGGCCGCAAAGAGTCGGACACGACTGAGCAACTGAACAACAACACTACTCTGTAATAACTTTAAATGGAGTATAATCTATAAAAATATTGAATTTTTAGTACAGCTGAAACTAATATTATAAATCAACTATACTTCAATAAAAATAATAAAATAAATTTTAAAAACCCCAATTTTTTTTTCTTAAATGTCATAAAGCAGAAGTTCAAATTTTACTTCAGAAATAACACTCATCAATTCCTCTGTACACCAATATGCTCCCAGGCAGGCATTCACAACACTCCCCCACCCTGACCCAAGGAGACTACAGTAACAAGACATTTGCCCCTAAAGTCAGCTTGCCAGATAAACCCAATCAAATGAATTCCCTGCCATACATAATAGGGCACCAGACACTGAATGGGCACAAACTGCAGTAGGAAGAGCAGATACCAGTCAAGGCTGGCAATGGTCCACTGTGGCGAATCACAACCAGCTTGGCAGCCTGTGAGTCTCCAGTAGATAAGGCCAATCAAGGCCCAAGAGATTGTTGTGGACAGCCAACTAATTTATGGCTTTCCATTCCATTAAATGGGCCCTCTTATCTAAGCATGGGCCAAGTATTCACTATTTCCATTATTTTAATTTTATAATACTCTTTAATATCTGGCTGCCCAGGCACATGCTCTGGAGAAGGCAATGGCACCCCACTCCAGTACTCTTGCCTGGAAAATCCCATGGACGGAGGAGCCTGGTAGGCTGCAGTCCATGGGGTCTCTAAGAGTTGGACAAGACCTAGTGATTTCACTTTCACTTTTCACTTTCCTGCATTGGAGAAGGAAATGGCAACCCGCTCGGTGTTCTTGCCTGGAGAATCCCAGGGACGGGGGAGCCTGGTGGGCTGCCATCTATGGGGTCGCACAGAGTCAGACACGACTGAAGTGACTTAGCAGCAGCAGCAGCAGGCACATGCTCATTATTCTTTCTGAGATTTCCTGAGCTGTTCTTACCTATATTTTTTATTCTTGCAGAAGCACTTTAGGATCATGTTGTCAGCTTTAATTTCCCTTGGGTTTTGACTAGATAGATTTGCACTAAAAATCTATAAACTTATATGGAATCATCCAAGTCAAGAACCTGGTACATCTCTCCATTTATTCGGGCTTTCTTTTATATACCTCAATAAAATTTAATAGTTCTTTTTCTACAAGTCCTGCACAGTTCCTGGTGGGTTTATTCCTAAGTCATCTATATGTTTGTCATTGTAAATGTGATAATTTTCTAGAATGTCTTCCTTTAACATGACTATGCAGTAACACATGCATAAAACACCCAATGTCACAGAAGGGTAAAATCAAACTCTCTCATGACTCATCCTGCCAACCCTGACTCCTCCCATCAGCAGAAATGTTGGTGAAGAGTCAAGATGAGTTTCCATGCTCTCTGGATTCTGTTGAGTTTGGGGTTTTTTTTATGTGTTAAATAAATAAGATTATACTACATACTTTCCCTATGACTTTTCCTGCGGCAACATGTCTTAGAAGAGTTTCCATGCCAGTAGCTATAGCTATAGCTATATGTATCCAGAACTACAAATTATGACGTTATCTGTATGTGATAGTGTAATCAACAAACGTCCCCTCTAATGGACCTCTAAGTCACTTCCGGTTTTTCACAATGAAAATACTGCTTTGCCAAACATTCTTGTGTGTATATTTATGTGCATATATGCCAGTGTTTTTGTAGGAGAAATTTCTGAAGATAACATTTCTGGAGCCACAGTAATAAGCGCATTTTGAAAAATTGAAAGCTACTATCAAATTGTGCTGAAAAAAGGATTTACTACTTTGTACCAACATCAAGAAAAGATTCATTTCCCCGTACTCTTTATACTTTACATTCTCACTGTTAGTTTTTGGCAATCTGCCAAAGTATTGTTAAATAATTATCTCTTAAATTTATATTTCCCTGAGGCTCTGAGAAACACTTTTATATTTGCATTGGCTATATCACTATCTTCTTCTATAACATGTCCTATCACAACACTTCATTGATAAGCCATGAATTTTCCCCTTAATCCCATGAATCTGCTGTAGGAACTCTATTTTTGTTATGAATATGCATCTCTTATATTACATATGCATTTTCCTTTTAATTTTGTGGTACTCTTATTAAATAAAAGTTTTGTATTTTTACACGGTTAAATGTGAGATTTACAAAACATGTACTTTATTAACATGTTAAATAACAAAATCTAGAGGTGGCTGTAGTAACTATTGTTACTTCAGAGTAGTTACAACCATAGATAATATTTCAAGATATCTGCAAAAACTATAATGTGCTATGAAAATAGCTAAATCTGTTGGTGAAAAAGTCCATATTCTGCTAATTTTCCTGTGGTGTGCCACTTCATAATGGAAATAAACAGTAAATTTCAGATGGAGTTAATTGAAAAATAAAGACATAATTGTTTCCCATCCAAGTTGGCAAATTCCTTGGTCTAAGATAATCCCTTTATTGAATTGTTTCCTAACTACTTTCCTGCAAAGTTAACTATTTCTTCCTTTGTGATCCCACAGCTGTCTACACTTGCACTTACAGAGTGTTCATGCCAAGGGCTTCACTTTCCTTATCTCATTTCCTCCCAAAGACAGTCAGCTGCTGGAGGAAAGGACTATCATTAAAAAAAAAGAGAGAGAGAGAGAATGCTCCACTCAAAATCTTGACTATAACAAGCCAGCGTGACTCACAGGCTGGAAACTCAGTGTAAGACAGACAGCAAACAAACAAAATTATACCTGGAAAATATGTAATTGGAATTTGTTTTCAAAATCTATGTATATTATCATATCTGTGGTCCTCATTTTACCTTGGCGCTAAGCTTCCATCTCCAAAGACTAAGTCAGTGTTTCTCGTTTTTCTCAGTGTTTTTTGTTAAGTTTTGTGTCTCTAAGGAGCTTTTTTTTTTTTTTGCATTTGTCCTAATTTCTCGCTTCATGAAATTTACAGATATTCTATATCTCTGTTTATGTATAGTGATCCTTTGGAGAGCCAAAAAATTGTCATTTTTGTTTACTCCCCACAAACAAATTCTTGCCAGAGGCAAAACCCATTATCACCCTGTTAAAGATGTATAGACTGGATGAAACTCCATGAATGATTAAACATATTTGTATTCTCAGACACAGAAATCACAAAACATTCTGTTAGTTGCCCAGAAACAATTAGGTCTTATCCTCCTTATCCTACAGGCCAAGAAGTTATAAAACCAAAGAACACAGTATAAAAAAAATAATAGAGACATTTAAAAAAATCAAAGTTGAACTCTGTTCTTGCCACATAATACACTTTCTCTCTTCCACCAAATAATGTCTTTCACATGTTTATTACTCCATATGTCATTAAGAAAAAAGCATGGGATGCCTGGAGTTATAATGGGCAAAAGGCACACACATACATACCACCAGTTTGAGAGTTACTGTGAAGTCTCTTTGAACTTTTCCAGCATTTTAGAAAAATGACTCACTCTTGCTGGCAAGGGCAAAAATAAAGAGGCACCACAGCACTGACAGTCCTTTGATATTAGGGTGCTTTTAAAAGAAAAGATGCTAAGTCTTTGTTGGAATCATGTACTAAAATAGAATGGAAAACCTCTGACTTAAAAGCTGAATGGAAATTGGTTTGATCATATTTTAAAACTTTAGCCAAGATTTCTTCAATATGATCACATGGCATATTCAAAAGATTTCTGCATTAAAAGTAGTAACCTTCTGAGACCCCAAAAGATAAGACTCTGAATCAGTTGTCTTAGAAGCAGAGATTATAATAGTTCATGAACTGATTAAACACCATGAACATTTTGATACGTATAAAGTTCATTTTTAAAACCACACAAAGTATAAAATTTATTTCATAACATAAAATAAAACTAAGCTGAAAAATGGTAAAGCTCTCTGTATTTGCTGGCAAACAGCATTATGTGCATAAAAGATTTCAGAAAAGTTCTTTCTTTTATTTTTAAACTCCTTTCACCCTTTCTCCAAATTAAAAAAAAAAAACTGTGAATAAATTTATCAGAGTTAATATAAGTTTATTTGCTTGCAAATATTTTGTTTGTACTGAAAGAATTATGTCACTCTTTATTAGACCATCATGTTTTGCTTTCAATTTGAGGGTCTCATTGTTTATTTACAAAGCATCTTGTTTTATAAAAAATAGTTCTTTTATTTATTAGAAAACATAAATACCCATTTATGGACAACAAAATTCTTGTGGTTTTAAGGGCTGGGGAGAGGAAAGGACATAAATAATGGCCACAGTGGGTTGCATCTGGGTGACAGTCTCATGAGCTGTACTATTGGGAGTAACAGTCTTGCTCCTCATTCTCTACACTTGCTGATCAATAGCCATTGGACTAATGAATGAGCAAATTTTACGGACTGCTAATCCAGACAGGTGAAGCCCTTTCCTCTCTATCAAATATAGCATATTTACTCAACACTCCAGACATTTTATATTCTCTTCATTTGGGTGATCTCTCAGCCTTGTTATTGTGAGTAACAGGATTGGCAGGGGAGGGCAGGCTCACAGAAGTCTGGCTCAGATCCCTATTTACCCTCCCCCATCATGGCACCCTGCCACAGAGCATAAATGGTGGGTCCTGTGGAGGAAGCTGGAATTATCTGATCATCAACCTTCTCTAAGTGAACGGATCTCACCAGTATGCCTCCATCCTGCTGACCTCAGTCCCCAGAAGAAGGCACAGTCTCAGCTCCTGCACTCCCTAACTCCACATGGCTCTGAGCACCCCTGACTCAGACACACCCTTTCTGGATCCCCTCAAACCTTCTACCACTTGAAGAGTCCATGTCCGTCATCAGGAAAATCCTTTATGCTCTCATCTTCTTCTCTGAATGTTCCCTTCACCCTGGTGAACACACAATCACACCAGGACATGCACAGCTTACCTGGACACCCTTCTGAGTGACAGCTGACTTTCTCTGACACTCCTGGGGCCTGCAGGCTGGCAGTGAGGCACCTGTGCTCTCTGCTACTCCCAGGCTGTGTGCCCTTCCTTCATCTTAAAAACCCAGCTCCCCTTGAGGCACATGTTTCCAGATACACAAGCTTATTATAGTTATCCACTATATCCAGTAATATGCAGGAGACTCGGGTTCAATCCCTGGGTTGGGAAGATTCCCTGGAGAAGGGAATGGCAACCCACTCCGGTATTCTTGCCTGGAGAATTTCATGGAAAGAGGAGCCTGTGGGAATTTCAAAGAGTCAGACACAACTGAGCGACTTTCACTAGCATGAGCATAATCCAGTGGGGCTTTCCTGGTAGCTCAGCTGGTAAAGAATCTGCCTGCAATGTAGGAGACCTGGGTTCACCCCCCTGGATTGGTAAGATCCCCTAGAGGAGGGTATGGCCACCCACTTCTTGCCTGGAGAATCCCCATGGACTACAGTCCATACCGTCTCAAAGACTGAGCAACTAAGCACAGCACAGCAGAGCATATCCAGTAATACTCCCCTTTATTCCTAGAACATTTTTGCTATGGTTCTGTCTTCCTCTTGGTCACTAGTCTGATTGAGTTTAGAAATTTTACTTAAATGACTCACCTAAAACTCTGAGGAGGGTCCATGCTCATGTCCGAAGATCCTGTCTTCTCGTGTTCCTCCATCTTCACACCCCACCACCCCTATTCATCCTGACCTGTGACTGCCAACCCACTCAAGTCGCCCCACTGCAACCACCCCCAACAGACATCACTTCCTCCCTGCACCCTCACTGCTCTCCTTCCAGCATTTAGATTCCACAGCCCACTGCCAAAGACGCCCTGTAGCCAAGCTCTTAGTTCCATCGCTCCAAAGTTGATTAAATCCAACCCCACGTACTACAGATGTCCCTACACAACAAAATGGCTAAATATAATCACAATTATCCTGGCTCTTTTCCCTTAAAACATATCATCACCACTTTAGTGGCCATTGAAGCTGCCTGGCGTACAACATCTCTCTGCTATATGGACATTTCCATTTGAAGAGACCCACTGGAGATCTACAATCTTCCCTTGTAGCTCAAATGGTAAAGAATCTGTCTGCGATGCAGGAGACCCCAGTTTGATTCCTAGGTAGGGAAGATCCACTGGAGAAGGGATAGGCTATGCACTCCAATATTCCTGGGCTTCCCTGGAGGTTCAGTCGGTAAAGAATCTGCTTGCAATGCAGGAGATCTGGGTTTAATCCCTGGATTGGGAAGATCCCCTGGATGACGGCATGAAACCCAATCCAGTATTTTTGCCTGGAGAATCCCCATGGACAGAGGAGCCAGGCTGCAGTCCATGGGGTCACAAAGAGTCACAGACAACTGAGTGACTAAGTATAGCATAGCACATTGGAGATCTCTGTTTAAATGACTTCATCCTCTCCCTCACTAGCACCTTGCTAATGGCCTTCATTCTCACTTCCCTTATTTATCTGAGAAAATAAAACATAATCAGAAGGGAACCCAAACCCCCAACACCTCTGCACGGGTGACCACACATCTACACCTTTCCTGCTAAGTTCTGGATCCCAACCTCCCCCCACACTACTCCAGGACTCTGCTCCTGCGATTACGCCACTCAGTAGGCATCACTGATGGCCCCTTTTCATTCCTTCAGCATGCAAAATGCTGTGAGTTCCCAATCAATCAATCAATAACGATCTCCAGTGAAACTACATTCTCCTGCATCACCCCACATTTCTGGGACACAGCAAAAATTCCCAGAGGAGTTGTATGCAAATAGTCACGTCTTCTCTTTATATTCTGCTCCATTACAACTGCTTGTCAAGATCACCAATGAGTTGTTCACTGCTTGTGATCAATTCTTAGCCTTCATTTTTATCCAGCTCCTGACAATAGGTATCATTCCATCCTTCTTGAAATGTCATTCTCCTTGCTTTCAGGGTATAGCACTCTCTTAGTTTTTCTCCTTTCTAGCTAGCTATTCCTCCTCAGTCTCCTCTGGATGGACTGTCCCAGAGCTCACAGACCTCTCCTCTATCACATTCAATATACTGACCATGTGTCTAGTCTTAAATACCACCTGTTTTGTGATGACCCTCAAATTCAAATCTCCAGCACCAATCTCCTTCCTGAATCTCAGAATCACACTCCAAGCGCCTCATTGTCATCTCACTCTGATATTCTGTAGGTATCTCACACTTAACATGACCCTAAATCAACTCCTGATTATTCTCCCAAACTTATTTCTCATAGGTTCCATAATTTAGCACCCACACCTTGATTCACCCAATTACTCAGGCCAAATAGAGTAGGAAATGGCAACCCACTCCAGTATTCTTGCCTGGAAAATTTCATGGACAGAGGAGTCTGGAAAACTACAGTCCATGGGAGAGCAAAGAGTTGGACATGACTGGTCAACTGAGCACGCATGCACACACTCAAGCCAAAATCCTTGGAAAGGGTTTGTCTGGCACTACCCACATCCAATCTGTCAGCAAATCGTGTCTCCTTGCCTACAGTCAGCATCGTTTCCGAGTCTGAGTTCTCTCTACCTCCACCTGCACTGAGAGTGTGGGCTAAGCCTCCAGCATCTCTCACTGCATCTCTGTGTTAGTAACAGCCTCCTAAGAGCTCTCCATGCTGGAGCTCTTGCCCTATCACCAACCCCAACACCACCAGACAGACACCCCTCCACACAGTGCCAGGGGATCCTTTTAAAAGATAAAGACGATCATATTATTTACTGGTCTCAAAAGCCTCCATTCACACTTGTTCACACTCAGGGTAGAATGTAAACTCCTTGCTGTGGTCTACGAAGCTGTGCCTCAGCTAGCCCTTGGTAGCCTCTCCAGACTCAACCCCACTTACTGGTCAATCCTCCTCCAGCTCCTGGTTCTACCACAGGCACAGCAAACGGGCTCCTACCTCAGGGTGTCTGCATTTGCTGTCTCTTCTGGCTGGATGACTGGTCCCACAGGATAGCCGAGGCACCCGACTCCTTACTTCACTCAGGTCTCTGACCAATGTCACCTCCTCCGAGAGGCCTCCCCTGCCTGCCTCATCTGATAGCACAATACCTGTCACTCACCTTGTCCTAACTACTCACAGCATTTGTCAACATGTGTCACCCCTTATTTGCTCCCTTAGTATCTTTCTCACCCAGTAGAATGGCTCCCTGTAGGAAGGGACTTCAGCCCACTGTTGTCTCATCTGGAAGCTAGAGGTGCTTCAGTAAATAAATCTTTGCCAAATGAATGTGAGAATCTCTTTTGTCTTCTTGCTCTGAGAAAATCTACCCCATGTAAATTTTCATAATTTCTTCAGGGGATTTGGGATAGAAGGCAATGTTCCACCTTACTTTCACAAGGAAGAAAGGAAAACGTTTTTTTTTTTTTTAATACATATAATTCATTTTTCATGTTCCTCCCTGGACACCCTAGGACAGCCTCCAATAGCTGATTGCTGCAAGTAAACCTCCTCAGGCAGAGGTCACTGCCCTCAGTCTGAACTTGCCCATGTCCCACAAGCAAGAGAAAAAAAACCAACTGTAGAATTTTCAATGAAAAAAAAAATTTACCTGCCTGAATAAAGACTAAATATCTCACACGGTAAAAGTCAGGAAAAGATATTCATTATTAAATTCATGGTGGATGTAAATATTTCTTAAATAACTCTAACAATCTCATCTCCATTTTCCTGTCACAAAGAACTCAGACTTCTTCTCCAATCATCAGTCTGACTCCCCTGTATCAGATATGTGGTACCAGCTCTTAATAAATCACCAAGATTTCTCAGGAAATAGAAACGGTCTAAAAGTCTAATCCATAATAACTTACATGAAAAATTCAAAAGTTAAAGAGGTTATCTTTAAAGCTTTCATCATGGCTCTGAAATTGAAATATTTTATCAGGGCCAATACATCCCTGGGAAACAAACATAGAGTAACACACTCCAATTCACACCAAAAGTTAAATACACACAACAGTTACCACAGACCATGTGCAAGAGAATCCCTTGCTTTACAAAGAGTGAAGGTCAGTGCCAGATCTGTTTCTGGAATTTCCACTTACAGAAGACAGTCACTTACACAAGGAGCTATTAATCCTCAGGACAACCCTGGAAATAGGCCCTGTCATCACCTCCGCTTCACACATGAGGAAACTGGGTCAGAGAGAGGCCAAGGAGCCCTCCTAAAGCACAGGGCCGACTGAAGCGCAGGGACAGGGTAGGGCCTGAGCCCAGGCGCCCCGGCCCAGAGAACGCGTCTCCACCCAGCCACCCCACAGGCGCTTACGGCCCACACCGCCGCCTCTCAAAGACACTGGGAAATGACCGGTTAACAAAGAGAAGTCAAATAAACTGGTTATATTTTCTCTTTGACCACTTCACATATAATTTCCTATCAACTATTCCAAATTAGAGGATTAACTTTTTCTCTCATCCAAAACGTTTTGGCCGCGGTGGTGGATATACACGCCTCCACATGTGACACGCCTGACAAAGTCCTACTGGACTAGATACACACACAACAAACATGAGGACAGCAACAGAAATCTACAGAAACATATCATCTCAATGTCGACATCCTGGTTATGATATTATATTCCAGGTTTGCAAAAGGTTACCATTGAGGGAAACTGAGTAAATGTCACACAAATCTCTCTGTGTTATTCCTCATGATGGCGTGTAAAGCAAGGATAATGTCAATAAAAATTTCAGACACAGGGACTTCCCTGGCAGTCCAGTGGTTAAGACTTTGTGCTTCCAATGCAGAGGGCACAGGTTCAATCCCTGATCAGGGAACTAAGATCCCACATTTTGGCTGCAAAGTGCAGCCAAAAAAAAAAAGAAATTCAGATACAAATTATTAAACCTATGTATCTTGAGAGGGGTTCGCTGCTTGAAAATCTACTTTGGAACAGATCTGGATTTTCCCTGCTGAATTTCAAACTACTTTTTGTTCCTAACAAGACGCAGCTTTAGGAAACTCCTGCTAACTTACCTCCCACTCCCAGTCTTTCCCCCTCCCTCCCAGGGACCCCTTACATAAAACATCTTGGTGGCTTTTATAACAAGGTCAAAGAACTTACCAGGGCCCAGCTCTCTCTCTCTCCAGCCCCAGAGGCCTGTTCCTTCCAGCTCCACCAGGCTCTCCAGCTTTTCTGCCTAATACTTTCCTGCTCACTCTTCAAATTTCAGTTCCATAAACAATACTTTC
Source organism: Bos mutus (assembly GCF_027580195.1). Classification (NCBI taxonomy): domain Eukaryota; kingdom Metazoa; phylum Chordata; class Mammalia; order Artiodactyla; family Bovidae; genus Bos; species Bos mutus. The sequence continues at coordinate 69,315,460 of NC_091633.1, forward strand.
TTGGGCAAGGCCTGCCTCTCTTCCCCATCCTCAGTCCTCCTCCTCAGATCCTCAGGCAATGGCATAGACTATTCTCTGTAGGGTTCACTGAAATGTAAATTTAACATCCACCTATGTAACTGGCTGGTCAGTACTCACCTACTCACCGGACCTAAACTCCACGGAGAAGGAGCCATGTTTACATTTCCTCAACACGGCACCGGCGCGTGAGACACTTCCACTGATACAAGACTTTTAGTGAAGTACCATCAAAAATTAAAAGTAGCTTTTAAAAATGGTAACTTTTGCCTTTCTATCTCCTCCTATCTCTGTACACCCTGATTGGGGAAGGGGGTGGGATTCTGCAAATAATATGTATGATGTAATTTGTCATTTAAACATCTAAGAAACGGAAAAGAATTCATTAATATCACTATTTAAGTGTCTATTCATATTTTTTTAAATTTTATTTAATTTAATTTTACAATATTGTATTGGTTTTGCCATATATCAAAATGAATCCGCCACAGGCATACATGTGTTCCCCATCCTGAACCCTCCTCCCTCCTCCCTCCTCCCTCCCCACACCATCCCTCTGGGTCGTCCCAGTGCACCAGCCCCAAGCATCCAGTATCGTGCATCGAACCTGGACTGGCGACTTGTTTCATATATGATATTGTACATATTTCAATGCCATTCTCCCAAATCGTTCCACCCTCTCCCTCTCCCACAGAGTCCAAAAGACTGTTCTATACATCAGTGTCTCTTTTGCTGTCTCGTATACAGGGTTATTGTTACCATCTTTCTAAATTCCATATATATGCGTTAGTATACTGTATTGGTGTTTTTCTTTCTGGCTTACTTCACTCTGTATAATAGGCTCCAGTTCCATCCACCTCATTAGAACTGATTCAAATGTATTCTTTTTAATGGCTGAGTAATACTCCATTGTGTATATGTACCACAATGGAATTACCTTTTTTCTAAATTTATCTTGGTTTTTTCCATATCTCCATTTCATAGGTAATAAAGAGGTTAAAAAAATACAAAAATAAAATCATTTTAAAAATTAATTTTCTCTCTGTGCTCTGTGCTTAGTCACTCAGTCATGTCCGAAGTCCCTGTGACCCCATGGACTTCCTGCCAGGCTCTTCTTTCCATGGGATTCACCAGGCAAGAATACTGGAGTGGTTGCCATGCCCTCCTCTAGGGGATCTTCCCAACCCAGGGATCTTACCCAGGTCTCCGGCACTGCAGGAAGATTCTTTAATTCTAATAAATTAGCTTTATTTCTTCTCAAACCTTTGATCCACAAGTAAAAAGATGAAAATGTATATAAATGAGGCTTTTTTTTATTATTGTTAAAATAAATAATAAATGGAATTTCCAGGCTTGTTATTAAACAAAAGCCAATGATGATTGATTATTCTCCTTACAGCAATGTCTTTGTTTTTGCTTTTGTGATTGTCACTGTTACATTTGTATTAGCCTCTTCATAGCATCTGTGACTATACAAAAACCACTACCATGCGTATTAAAAAGCAGAACATTACTTTGCCAACAAAGGTCTGTCTAGTCAAAGCTATGGTTTTTCCAGTAGTCATGTATGGATGTGAGAGTTGGACTATAAAGAAAGTTGAGTGCTGAAGAACTGATGCTTTTAACTGTGGTGTTGAAGACTACTCTTGAGAGTCCCTTGGACTGCAAGATCAAACCAGTCAATCATAAAGGAAACCAGTCCTGAATATTCATTGGAAGGACTGATGCTGAAGCTGAAGCTTTAATACTTTGTTTGGTCACCTGATGCAAAGAACTGACTCACTGGAAAATATCCTGATGTTGGGAAAGACTGAAGGCAGGAGGAGAAGGGGATACTAGAGGATGAGATGGTGGGATGGCATCACCGACTCGATGGACATGAGTTTGAGCAAGCTCCGGGAGTTGGTGATGGACAGGGAAGCCTGGCGTACTGCAGTCCATGGGGTTGCAAAGAGTCAGACACGACTGAGCGACTGAATTGAACTGACCCTTCCTACTGCTAGAAAAAGGTTAGGGGAGGCTTCCCTGGTAGCTCAGCTGATAAAGAATCCACCTGCAATGCAGGAGACCCTCGTTTGATTCCTGAGTTTGGAAGACCCCCCAGAGAAGGGATAAGCTACCCACTCTAGTATTCTTGGGCTTCCCTGGTAGCTAAGTCAGTAAAGAATCTGCCTGCAATGTGGAAGACCTGGGTTCAATCCCTGGGTTAGGAAGATCCCCTGGAGGAGCGCATGACCACCCACTCCAGTATCCTTGCCTGGAAAATCCCCATGGACAGAGAAGCCTGGCGGGCTACAGTCCATGGAGATGCAGAGTGGGGCACGAGTGAGCAACTAAGCACAGCACTACCAAAAGAGAGTCACAATGTCTAGCAGACGCATTTGGACGTTGGAGGCAGCACATTCCTCACTTGGCTGTGCTACTCCATTCGCCAAATGATTCAAAGAGATGCCAGTTTTGAGTGGGACCCAGACTAGAGAGGCCTCTGCAATAGGTTTAGGCTGCTGCGCGAGCTGGCCTCTCTTGGGTCTCATGACCCCGCAGATCCAGGGGTCCTAAAGTGTAAGTGGCAAAGCCAGAGGCTGGAGCCTTCAGAAGGGCCCTGCAGGGGACTCACAACACAGATGCTCAGGATTTGGGAGCAAAGTCCTGCTGCCATCTGCAGATAATTACTGTCCTTTAGAGAAACAGCTCTTGGCTGCTGCTGGGCCACAACAGACACTAGACACTTAACCACGAGCCACCAAGTTCCCACATGACTTGAGCCATCCATCATGAACTGGGGTGCTGTCTGACCCTCCACACAGTGAAGCACGGCATACACAGCAGTGATATATATAGGGTCAAATCAGCCCCACATGCCCACGGTCCCCACTCCACCCCACCCCACTCCTGATTCGTTACCTCCTCTTTCCTAGCCCACACCTCTGACCTCACGGGCTATTCCATTCAACCCTCTGACTAAAAGAGAGCCAGGCTATTTTGATAGTCCTGCATGATATGCAGGCACTACCCAAGAGTGGAGGGCTGCATCCCTCCAGGCCCTTTCTGGGACATCTAAGTGGTGAAGAGAAATCCTGCCAATGGACAGAATTGCAAGTACTACCTCTTGTTCATTTTGCTTGAAAGGACAAATGGCCAGAGATATGAGTTTATACTGCTTCATGGGCTGTAACCAATGGCTTGGCTGGATGGTGAGGAACTTGGAAGGATATGATAAGAAAACTGGTGAGGAGGAGGGAAGAAGTATGTCTCTGAAAACTTAAAGATATCTGTGTCCACTCAAATGCTCATGAAAGGGTTATCTCAGCAGCTGCTGCTGCTGCTGCTAAGTCACTTCAGTCGTGTCCGACTCTGTGCAACCCCATAGACGTCAGCCAACCAGGCTCCCCCGTCCCTGGGATTCTCCAGGAAAGAACACTGGAGTGGGTTGCCATTTCCTTCTCCAATGCATGAAAGTGAAAAGTGAAAGTGAAGTCGCTCAGTCATGTCTGACTCTTTGAGACCCCATGGACTGTAGCCTACCAGGCTCCTCCATCCATGGCATTTTCCAGGCAATAGTACTGGAGAGGATTGCCATTTCCTTCTCCAGGGGATCTTCCCGACCCAGGGATTGAACCTGGGTCTCCCACATTGTAGACAGACGCTTAACCATCTGAGCCACCAGGGAAGTCCCTTCTCAGCAGAGGAGGGCTTTAATACTCAAGAAGACAGGATAACCTGTTGTGTAGATACCAATCAGCCTCTTTCCCCTGCCATTGCCCAAAGGGCTCAAGAACAATGTGACCACAGTACTGATCCAGTGATAGAGTACTTGTGAGACACACACACAACACAATACAAAGGCTATCAGGCCAGCTGTCATCGTGGCTTTTCTGCTCATGTTTATATATATCACTTATTATACAGTTTGATACTATAATTCAGCATTATCACTACACAGAAGAGAAAGAACACAAATATCTGTTGTTTACATATTTAATAGAAAGAAGAACCAAACTTTTAACAAATATTAACTTGTCAAGAAATTAAACAAGCTCTACTAAAAAAGCTCAAAGAGTCTGAAGCTGGGTTTCATTCCACATATCTCAAAAGGGAAAAATCTAAATTCATCCAAATAATCCTGAATCACTTCTTAAACTAAACAAGATCTATGTAGATGCTGTGTGTGCCAGGAAAAACTGTTATGAGAAAAAGAAGCAGTATTTTTTTACTTATTACAATATGAGTATGACGAATCCAGGCAGCTGGAGGTCCTTTTATTTGCTGATCACAGAAGCATCATGCTCAGCATAATAGTTTTACAATCACCCAAAGGACATGGGTAAGCATTCCCACTTCACGCAGCATGGAAAACCAGGTATTCTAAAAAGCTACTAGGCAATAGTTCAGACAGACACTGGGCTGACCACAACAAGTATGATGATTGCTTATCTCATGGTCACTTGGAAACTGAAGTCCAAGTCTGGTGCCAGAAGGTGGTAACACCAAGGAGACAGGAGCTGGTCCCTTGGATGCAGCCACACCTGCAAGCCTTGCAGACAAAGGCAGGAGTCAAAGCTGAGAAGCCTGCATCAAGCCAGGACTCCTGGAGGAAACATTTTTGCCTTTAATAGGGGTCCTGAGGGGGTCAATACTGGGACTTCAGGGCACTGCCCAGTAACACAACACACCCAGGGACCATGCAGAGGGGGAGGGGAGTCAAAGATAACCTCAAGATGACTGTATTTTGGAAATCACAAAAATTTGTCTACCTTTTCTCATAAAACAAGGGTTAGAGGCTGTTTCAAAATTTCCAGAAACAATTTCCTTCAGCACCAACCCAGAACCGTGCAACAGGAGCTCTTCTGACAAGCAGATCCCTCAGGTCAGGCATTGGAACCTAGTCAAAGAAGGACCTGCACACTTCATATTGTCTTCCCACCATGAGCTGTCACAGTTACCTTCAGCAGCAACAAACCAGGCACTGATGGAGACCAACAAACTTCTGTTTACAGCAAACAGAATTGTATGGTTCCTTTCATAGTTAACTCCTAATTCCAGCTGGAATTAATTTGGGCATGTGGTTTAATTTGAGACTCTAGCTTGATTTTATTCCAAGTACTTAACCAGTTTTTTTCATCCAGGGATGGAGAATCCAAGTCACAGAGGAAAAGAGAGAAAGACCTAACCACACACCAAAAAGAAAAAATCCTTTAAACCTCCACACAAAAAGCAAATATAAATGAAAAAGCAAAAGATGCACTAAAGAGAAATAAAGAACAAATACAAAAGATTACAACTCATAAAAAAACTCTTTCTAATCAATATGAATAACACTGACATCCCGCAAGAAAAATTGGCAACAATAAGAACAGAAGCTCACAGAAGCCTAAATAGAAAAACAGGAAGAAATGTGCAGCCCAAGTGGTCAGAAGTTTAAACAATCTAACATTTTTACATATTTGAAATCTTCAAATAAAATAAGATTAGCCCCTAGGTTTACAGAGAAAGTGTTATTGCATACTGGTTATTCTGAATGTCACCTGGGTCCAGTGTATTTTTAACAATCTCAAGTACCAGTAATATTTACATGAATAAATATTTAGAAAGTCAGTTCTGAAGATGGATGTTTGATGGAATTGTTTAGAACACTGCATGATTATGGCAGTCATGGGATTGGGCTTCTGAGACCTCCCTGGAAAGAGAACCCACCATAAGGAGTACGATTACCTCACAGCCTCCAGCTCTGGAGCCTTCAAAATCCACCTCACACTTGGGCCCAGGCCGCACCCTTCTCAAGCTGCTCTCGGTAGGTGACAGGCAGGGCCATTCCTGCCCAGCAGAGTAACCCTCCACAGGGCAGCGTTCCCTTAGGGGCCTCCTGATGGTCTGGCCAAGACTCTTCAGGTGTTTATTCAGTCTGAACCCCTTCCATCCCATTCTGCCTCCTTCCTCTCTCCCTTCACAGCCCCCAGAAGTCTGTCTCAGAGTCTCTGCCCACCTGCTCCTGCTCATGTGCTTGTATCCTATATGGGCTGGTCTCCCAGTGAATCTCCTGCCTGTCCGATTTCATCATAGATTCTGCTTTCCAGAGACACCTGAACTAGTTTAGTCATCATCAATACTATTTTGTGGTTTTTATCTTTTTTTATAAGAAGGGAATAGTTACTTTAGATATAGGGCACATTAAACTTCATGAATGCTAAGCAGCTGCTTATTTATAAAAGAATTTGTATAACAAATACTATTACAAATACTACTAGCTTTCATACACTAAAACTATTAAATGATTTAACAAATGTAATTTATGAGCATGAAATATTAAGTAGAAGTTATAATTGTTTTCATACAGAGAAATAATTTTATACATTCTCACGGTTCAAATAGCACTGATATATATACATACATGTACTTTACAGGTTACTGGTGTATTCACCATAATACACTCAAGTCTTCCAAAGGAAATGATTTTGATCAGAGAAATAAGTCAGCAATTTACTTAATAACCACAAATCAAGGCTTAAAAGTAATCAAGTTCTACATTTGAACTGGGTAATTGGTATATTTGTAATTTGAGTTATATTAATTATCAAAGATTTATGAAAGCGGAGAGTTAAAAAGTTGGCTTAAAGCTCAACATTCAGAAAACGAAGATCATGGCACCTGGTCCCATGGCTTCATGGGAAATAGATGGGGAAACAGTGGAAACAGTGTCAGACTTTATTTTGGGGGGCTCCAAAATCACTGCATATGGTGATTGCAGCCATGAAATTAAAAGACGCTTACTCCTTGGAAGGAAAGTTATGTCCAACCTAGATAGCATATTGAAAAGCAGAGACATTACTTTGCCAACAAAGGTCTGTCTAGTCAAGGCTATGGTTTTTCCTGTGGTCATGTATGGATGTGAGAGTTGGACTGTGAAGAAGGCTGAGCATCAAAGAATTGATGCTTTTGAACTGTGGTGTTGGAGAAGACTCTTGAGAGTCCCTTGGACTGCAAGCAGATCCAACCAGTCCCTTCTGAAGGAGATCAGCCCTGGGATTTCTTTGGAAGGAATGATGCTAAAGCTGAAACTCCAGTACTTTGGCCACCTCATGTGAAGAGTTGACTCACTGGAAAAGACTCTGATGCTGGGAGGGATTGGGGGCAGGAGGAGAAGGGGACGACAGAGGATGAGATGGCTGGATGGCATCACTGACTCGATGGACGTGAGTCTGGGTGAACTCCAGGAGTTGGTGATGGACAGGGAGGCCTGGCGTGCTGCGATTCATGGGGTTGCAAGGAGTCGGACATGACTGAGCGACTGAACTGAACTGATAGCATCTTGGACATGACAGCCTGAAAAAACTGCAAAGTAGGTAAATCTTCCCTTGACAGCCTCCGACTCAGTTTTAATCTTTCAAAGTTCTCTGAGACCTCCCTCTCCATCTCACTGCTACTTAGAGGTTGAAAGTAGGCTCTTCCCTCATCATTCACATCAATGTGCCTTTCAGGTCAACGTCACCTCCCTAAACATCAGTTTCAGGCTTCAGGCTTTTTCCCTCAACTAGTCCCCAAATACAGGTATTCCATTATCTTCTGAATATTTTTCTCTTTGATAAATGTCAGGATCATTCATGTCACTAAGAGATACCATTCATAATACACTTGTTTTTTCAGGAAGAAAATAACCTGAGCTCCAGTTAAACTTGTCCTGCCAAGGTAACCCCATGACCTGGAACTGAAGGGATTAAAGCAAAGCCTCACTGATTTGATAAGTAAAATAGAGCTGAGTTCGGCTTTTATGCTGACTATGGCTTTCTAACTATTCCTTGTCAAAATGTGTTATTGCTGGCTTTGTCTCCAAAAATGTTAATGGGAGGTAGCTGCTAAAGAATTGCGTGAAGACAAAAATTTCAAATAAGAGAGATGTAAGTAAACATTTGTCTTTAAACATATTAGAAGCCCAGTGTAGGAAAGACTCTTCATAAGTCTTAAAAATCCCAGCCACTGTTAAACTTACCAGGTCTAGCCCGACTTTCTCTTGTTGATGTTCATTTAGTCACATCTGATTTCCTCCTTAGAATTTATTAATTTAGCAACCATTTAATCTCAGTAACACATCTACTGGAGAAAGGTCCAGGCCAGCTCCTGAGATTCACTGGATCTGTACCATTTTATATAAACAAAGAGTCATCTGACTCCCTAAATTGTCATGGGAGATATCAAAGGAAGGAAGAGAGGGGAATGGAAAATTAGATTTTCAGCAATGATTTGGACCCTGTGTTTTAACATATAAGACATTGTGTCATATAAGTTCCCACCATCTCTGAAAGTGATCCTTGTTTTTTAGATGCTTTTCACAGACACTGTTTCACTTAATTGTCAAAGCAACCCTGGGCTGTAGGTTTGTACTGGCTCCACTCTGCAGATAAGGAAAAGTCTGCTGATGGGATTTTAGTGACTTAGGTGAGACCTACATTTACTATCTGACAGACTACGGGATTGACCCCAAACAAGAAGTCTACTGCAGAGCCTGGCATCACACCACACCATCTGAAGTTCCCCTTATCACCATATGTCACAGGAGCACGAATGGCTGCTTGTTTAATTCTAGAATGTAGTCATCTTTTGTTTCTTAGTCACATAGGATTAAAAAGGCTAAAAGTGATATACATGAGAAAAAATACAAGTGTATCTAAAACCTAAGAAAATACATCTTCTGTAGCTGAACTGTAGGTGTAATATTTTCTACAGGAAGAGGAAGTTATCTAATGAAAACTATAATAGTAGATAGACCCCTAAAATAATTGTCACTGCCTATAATCATATTTGAAATCTGGATAGTTTACATCTTTAGGCAACCACTTCTGTAAATCTTAAATACATGAATGCATTTCAGTCTTTCCTTTAAATTGAACATTAATTCTCTGGGTTATAAAGCAATTAGTCTTTGTTCCCCAGATTGCTATACTTTTATGCTCTTAAAAAAAAATGCTTTCTTTTGTCCTTTGTTGAAAAGTTATCAAGAGTCTTTCCTCATTGTTATCATGTCTACACCAGGACACTCTCTTTTAATTTGCTGTTTCTAAAGGACTGGGAATTAGAAGCCAGACTCCCACATTAAAGTCATTAATGGAGCAAGCATTTATGGAGCTCCTTGTATTTATTACCAATTGTCTGGTGGGTGCTAATGACAGAAGTTCCATGAGATGAGGTCTCAGGAATTCCAGTTTCACGGAGAGGATGAGTGCAGACAAGGAGGAATTCAATAACGGACTCCAGACCCTCACGCAGATCAGACAAGCTGCCAAGAGGCACAGGAGAGGGAGAAACTAGCTCAGACTGAGAAACTGAGAAGGAAGGGGTCCCGGGAGTGCGACTTGAGCTGGATTTTTAAGAATATATTCAATTTTAAGCAAAAAAAAAAAAAAAGAGAGAGAGAAAGAAAGTAAGGACATTACAAAAGAAAAATGACTGATAAAAGGCATGAAGTAATGAAAAGACTATGATTTAGAAGAACTAGAGAACTTAAAAAATATGAGTCAAATAAGGCTTCTGCAAAATGAACTTTGAGTCAAACCTATAGGGAAAGAGCACGACAATTCGCAAGTGGGCGTATTGACATTGATTTTGGGTTCTCAGAGGTCTGCTTTCTTGCTTACTGATTGCTTGTGTTTGAAACTACCATCTAACTGAGCTATAAGCTATAAGCTATGTCATTGCTACATAGGCCTATTTTGAATTGTAAATTTTTCTACTAATTAGCCTCAGCTTGCTTGTAAGAACCCATTTACAGCTTCATTTATAGCATACCAACTTACATATAACTGCAGCTCCCCAGAAAGAGCTCCAGGAGGACATGGACTTGACATTTTCTTCACCTACAGCCCTGAGACGCTGACTCTTACACAAGTCCCATTTATACAGCTTTCCAACATGCAAATCATCTACATGTCTAGTACCTTCATTTATCCTGCTCATGAAACACAGGTGAAAGCAAGCCCACTTAAGTCAAGAAGTCCTGCCCTGCGCCTGCCTCCCCCACCTCCCATCTCCATGGCCCAGGTGCCCTAGAAGTGAGAGTTAAGGACAGTGTACATATCCCTGCCTTCAGAACCAGATCTCCCTTATTCCAAACATAGTCATGCAAATTTTTCTCCACAAGGACCTTTTCAAATGAAATCAGCACCAGCGGTACTGATGATATTAGAGTATTTGTGCCATCACCTACACCTGGATTAGAGTGATTCAAAGTGGAAAGTGACAACTAACGGTAAGTATTCTAAGGTCTACAGAATCGCCTGGTGAGCTTGTTAAAACGCAGCCCCCTACACACACACACCTCCTACTGAAGGTTTCTGCTTCAGTAGGTCTGGGATGGGACCCAAGAATTTACAGCTCTAACAAGTTCAGCAATCCTGATGCTGCAGGTCCAGGGGCCACACCTTGAGAGCTACTGATCTGGAAAAGCAATCCATCGATACCACATGCAGAAACATAACATCATTGTTATAATTATTGCAATTGCATCTGCTTGCCCCGTGCTGTTATATTTAACTCTTTTGGTAAGTGTTTTTACCCCACATAAATCTGCAGTCACATGTTTGTTCAGATGAATTAGTTTATGAAAACTACAGTTTTATTTATCCTCCTGCTAATTCAAATGAGTTAAAAGAAAAAAATACCCAACACAGAAGGTGTGGGTAACTGTAGAGAGTTAGGTTAACACTAGCCACTTGAAAATTACATATTTCAATTTACAACAAATTTCTTTGACCCAAACAGAAATAGTAATTTGCTAAAATTTTAAACAACATTTGCTAACTGTTTAAATAGAAAGTCAGACCCGTATTTCCAAAGAAATGGCATTTCCATTATAGAGTCAAGTTACACGGTTTCAAAAACTTAGCATGTAGAAGCTGCAAGCTTCCAGAAGGCAAACTAGAAAGCAGCTGCTGGGGTACTTCTCCTCCTCCACGTCTCAATCCCACTGTGAAGAGCCAGTTTGTACTATTTATGATATAAGCATGTCACAGTGTTACTCATTATGAAGTGCACCGTTTGTTTTGAAGTTCAAAAGGTGATGGTTACCTGTGCAGGTCAGGGCTCATGAAGCTCTAGAAGTTGGTGAGTTCAATTTTGAGATAAAATGCCAACTCTTGTACATACCATTCTAATAAAATTAGAAATTTGTATTTAGATAGTTGTTGAATGATCTTCCATATTACAATCACAATATCCTCATATAGTATATGAATATGTGTGTATATGTGTATGTATACACACACATACACACACACACACACACACACACACATGCGTATGTGCTCAGTCAGTCATGTCTGACTCTTTGCAACCCTGTGGACTGTAACCCACCAGGCTCCTCTGTCCATGGGATTTTCCTGTCAAGAATACTGGAGTGAGTTGCCTGCTTCAGGGGATCTTCCTAATTCAAGGATCGAACCCTCATCTCCTGTGTCTACTGCATTGGTAGGCAGGTTCTTTACCACGGAGCCACTTGGGAAGCCCATATATAGAAAAGTCTAAAGAAAATAAAACAAACTTGCTCCTTTGTTCAAAAAAGTTGATAAATTACAATGCTCACTGATTCTAAGGTTTCCTGCACTGAACGCGTTATTAGTCCAAATAAGAGTCCCCCGAGGTCGCAGTTTCTCAGATGCATACACAACACTCCATAGATGCGTGCAAAGCAAATTACAAAAGAATTTAACAACCATTATTATAGTACTTTGAGTTACTAAATCTTCACCCCCCCCAAAAAATGGGTCAAACAGAAACTCAACAACAACAAAAAATATTAAGTAAACTGTTTCCAAAATTGCAAAAAATTAAATATATGTATAATGTAAGAGATTTCTAACAAGAAAACATCTCTGCAGTTAACTAAAGGAGGCTACAGTTTTAAAGAATCATGACAAACTCCTATTTACCATGTGTGAGGAAAGCGACGTCAGTGCCGCAGTGCCCATCCACACGATGCCACTTCACAGTCACGTTTGTCAGGGTGAGGCTTCTTCTGAAGCCCTTTCTCATTGCAAAATGGAACCCCTCAGCAGAGTCTGTTAGGGAAACCCTTATTTAGAAATCCTGGAAGGGAAGGTTCGAACTGAAGCAGATCCCAGGTGATAAGACTCCTGCCTTCAAAGAGCTCACCATTTTAAAGAAGAATTTCATGTTTCATAAAGAAGCAAACAAATGAGACTTTAAAGACCATAAAAAATTCCCTCGACCAAGAGTTCATTCTCTTGTCCCATCAAAAAAGGGAGAGAGACAAAGCCTGCCCCCACAAATGCCGTGTGTGCACAGCACGTGTGTGAGCCCGCCCTGGTCCTGCTCCGCTGTGTCTCACAGATTGACCCCCATGAACTACAACTCAGGGCTCCTTTACCAACTGGCTTCTCTCTAGAGCTACATGAAGGGACATGGCAAGACACTGGAGGGCCAAAGAAGGGGTGAAACCCAAGGCCTTTCTTGCCTCCAATGATGTCGCTAGCAATGGTCTTAGTAACTAACACCCACACCCACACTCACACTGTGCCAACTATTTCCAACTTACAAAACATGAACCAGATGTTAAAGTACAAATGAACCCAATTAGCTCAACAAATGCTAACCTGGCACTTAATACAGCCTTCTATACCAGCAATTTTACATCTTTTGAATTGGTAATTGACTGGAGCTTGTCTTTTCATATTAAGTGATACTGTTATGAAAATTTGGGCAATATCACATCCAACCAGTCCATCCTAAAGGAGATCAGTCCTGGGTGTTCATTGGAAGTACTGATGCTGAAGCTGAAACTCCAATACTTTGGCCCCCTTATGCAGAGAGCTGACTCACTTGAAAAGACCCTGATGCTGGGAGGGATTGGGGGCAGGAGGAGAAGGGGACAACAGAGGAGGAGATGGTTGGATGGCATCACTGACTCAATGGACATGAGTTTGGGTAAACTCCTGGAGTTGGTGATGGACAGGGAGGCCTGGCATGCTGCGATTCATGGGGTCGCAAAGAGTCAGACACGACTGAGAGACTGAAGTGAACTGAACTGTTGGGCCACTGGTATGTTTCTAAGGATTTACCTGCAAATAAAGATTTACCTGCAAATCTGAGCTTCAGTTACTACATCTATTCTGGTATTAATTATACTGATTTAAGTTACAAAAGTCTTCCATGGTTTAATTAGAGATGCTTACTGGGGAGGACTCTTTTGTTGACCATGATGGCTACTCCATTTCTTCTGAGGGATTCCTGCCCACAGTAGTAGATATAATGGTCACCTGAGTTAAATTCACCCATTCCAGTCCATTTTAGTTCGCTGATTCCTAGAATGTCGACATTCACTCTTGCCATCTCTTGTTTGACCACTTCCAATTTGCCTTGATTAATGGACCTGACATTTCAGGTTCCTGTGCAATATTGCTCTTTACAGCATCGGACCTTGCTTCTATCACCAGTCACATCCACAGCTGGGTATTCTTTTTGCTTTGGCTCCATCCCTTCATTCTTTCTGGAGTTATTTCTCCACTGATCTCCAGTAGCATATTGGGCACCTACTGACCTGGGGAGTCCCTCTTTCAGTATCCTATCATTTTGCCTTTTCATACTGTTTATGGGGTTCTCAAGGCAAGAATACTGAAGTGGTTTGCCATTCCCTTCTCCAGTGGACCACATTCTGTCAGATCTCTTCACCATGACCTGCCCGTCTTGGGTTGCCCCATGGGCATGGCTTAGTTTCACTGAGTTAGACAAGGCTGTGGTCCTAGTGTGATTAGATTGACTAGTTTTCTGTGAGTATGGTTTCAGTGTGTCTGCTTACTCCTTGGAAGGAAAGTTATGACCAACCTAGATAGCATATTCAAAAGCAGAGACATTACTTTGCCAACAAAGTTCCGTCTAGTCAAGGCTATGGTTTTTCCTGTGGTCATGTATGGATATGAGAGTTGGACTGTGAAGAAAGCTAAGCGCTGAAGAATTGATGCTTTTGAACTGTGGTGTTGGAGAAGACTCTTGAGAGTCCCTTGGACTGCAAGGAGATCCAACCAGTCCATTCTGAAGGAGATCAGCCCTGGGATTTCTTTGGAGGGAATGATGCTGAAGCTGAAACTCCAGTACTTTGGCCACCTCATGAGAAGAGTTGACTCATTGGAAAAGACTCTGATGCTGGGAGGGATTGGGGGCAGGAGGAGAAGGGGATAACAGAGGATGAGATGGCTGGATGGCATCACTGACTCAATGGATATGAGTCCGAGTGAACTCCGGGAGTTGGTGAAGGACAGGGAGGCCTGGCGTGCTGCGATTCATGGGGTTGCAAAGAGTCGGACATGATTGAGTGACTGAACTGAACTGAACTGGGGGAGGAGGGGGAGAAAAGTATTGTTATCTCAACACTGTTATTTTGATGATCCCTAACACCCCACTCTAAGTATACATCTTGTCAAATGATTTATTCAATGCTGATATAAAATTTTATCATGTGATGTGGAACTCCTTCCTAAGTGAGATTTGTAAACCTCTGTAATATCCCCAACACAGATATTCTGACTCTACCATCTATGACTTGTTTGACCTCAGGCACATTATTTTACTGCTAAAAGCCCCAGTTTCCACCTCTCTGCTGCTGCTGCTAAGTCGCTTCAGTCGTGTCCGACTCTGTGCGACCCCATAGACGGCAGCCCACAAGGCTCCCCTGTCCCTGGGATTTTCCAGGCAAGAACACTGGAGTGGGTTGCCATTTCCTTCTCCAATTTCCACCTTTATAAAATGGCTTAATTATACGATCTACCTCATGGGGTTGCTGTGAAGATTAAATCAGATATTCTGATTAAAATGCACAGCATTACCTAGTACATGTAAGAATGCAACAAATGTTAGGTATTGTTTAATTGCCAGCTACAATTTCATGCTAACATTAAAGGAATACAAAAGAAAAAAAGTTGCTGACATAAATTATTTGATTAAAATAATAGTAATAAATTATTGGTCTAAAATATCCACATCCACATAGAAACCCTATTTTTACCCCTAGCTTTCAACTAAAAGTTATAATTGAATTACTGTATGTCAGTGTTTCCTAAATCAGGCTTCCAGACCAAGAAAAACTAAAATTAGTTAAAAGGGGAAAAGGAAAAGTAATTCAGTGAGCATAGGAATAACATATGAAGCATGAGGTTCTGACAAACATCAAATCCTTAGAGCTCTTTTCACCAGTCCTGTTAAACCCTGAAGAGACTCATGCCAGAGGCTTTCCGATCCAAGTCCCAGGGCCGCACTGAGAAAGAGCCTTGCTAAAGCGTGACGCTCTCTGAATGTCTGCATCCCCCAGAAGTCATGTTTGAAGCCCTAGTGTGGTAGTATGTGGAGGTGGGGCACTGGGGAGGTGATTAGTCAGATTAGTCGTGAGAGTAAGGCCCTTTAAGAAGGATTAGTGCCCTTATAAAAGAGAAAGAGACAAGACAGCTCTCTTGTCTCCATCATCATCTGAGGATGCAGCAAGAAGGCAGCTGTCTGCACGCCAGAAAGCAGGCTCTCATCAGAGCCCGGCCACGCTCACCCTGAGGTTGGACCTCTGACCTCCAGAACCACGAGAAATACAGTCCTCAAGTCACCCAGTCTATGGTGCTTGTCATAGCAGCCCAAACTGACTGAGACAAAACTCAAACAGAATTTTAGGTCTTATCATCTAAGAATCTAGAGTTTTCTATTAAAGCTACTTTTGTTCTTTTCTTTGATCAAATATCATTTTCTCTTACCATTCAGTATCAGTTTGTTATATATCCAATATATCCAGGGCCTAGTTAAATAAAACTGGAAGATATAATCTTAAGTCTATAGTCTTAAAAAATACATTTCTGCTGCTACTGCTGCTGTCGCTTCAGTTGTGTCCAACTCTGTGCGACCCCATAGACGGCAGCCAACCAGGCTCCGCCGTCCCTGGGATTCTCCAGGCAAGAACACTGGAGTGGGTTTCCATTTCCTTCTCCAATGCATGAAAGTGAAAAGTGAAAGAGAAGTCGCTCAGTCGTGTCCGACTCTTAGCGACCCCATGGACTACAGCCTACCAGGCTCCTCCATCCATGGGATTTTCTAGGCAAGAGTACTGGAGTGGGTTGCCAATGCCTTCTCCGAATACATTTCTAGAACCATGAAAACAAATAATTCTACTTTATACTCCAAGATATATCAATATTTAGTATATTTCAATAGGACCTTCATATTTACCCACCTTTAAAAGCTAACATTTATTTCTCTATCCCACTGGGTATATTTTTCAAGCGACAGAAGAAAAGATAGAGAGAGGAATACATAAAATAGAAAAGATCATAGTGACATATATAATGCTGCATAATAACTCAGAATATAGTAGGTAATTAAATAGAAAATATTTTTATAATGAAGTACACTATCAATCTTCTTGTTTAAGTCTGTATATAGTAAAAAAAGAGCTAAAAATATTGCCTTTTTTCCCTTGTGCTGTTAAGATTGTTACCATCTGGTCATAGCCGATAGATCCTTAAGTAACTGTACTTATCACTTAGAGAAACAGACCAAAAACTTGGAAGTTTTTGAGGACTGTCCAAGGGATAGGTGAGGAGGGGGAAGTTTTCCAGAGGAAGATTTTCCTATACTTGTTTAATTTCCACAGCCTCCCAGAAAGTTCTCCCTGAGGTCAGGAACTGATGTTCACTGCCCACACTTGATGCTAAACTAATCAAAAGCACCAGAGGCAGGTCATGCTTTTAAAGTCCAGAGGAATAAAAGGGACAGAAGCCACCTGGCAGAGCCACCCTCGCTCCACCCCCGCATCCCTCCCAAAGCGAGAGGCCTCCACTCCCTTCCTTTCAGCATAGCCAACATACTTTATTATCCAGAAGGCTTATCCCCTTAACATAAAGTACCTTCTGCTGCTTTTTCTCGAGTTACGAATGTTATACTTGACTGTTTTCCTTAGATTTGTGGCTTCATAGATACTGATTCCTTCAACATCTTTTCCTTCTTTAAAACACAGAAAATTGGGTGTCTGCATGGCCTCTCCTTGACACTTTACAATGGCGCAAAGGACTCCAGCCAACCACACCTTACCTTTGCATACTGTCGCACAGCATGCAAAAGCTCTTTTGTTCCTCATCCCAAACCTGTATGGTAGGTGAGAAAGAAGCTACTGTTATTCATGTTCTCAGACAGAAAAATAACTGTCTGGAGAACAGTTGCTAATACTGACTCTGTGAGCAGGGGTGGGTGGAGGAAAAGACGAGAGGGAAACTTGGTTAAATTTCTTGTACAAGGTTTTACAACTATTAAGTGACAGAATTTAAATCCTTTCCAAAATTTCTGATTCTGGATTTTGTATACACTAATTGACAACTGTTCAAGTCTTAAATGTGACAGAAATTTAATAACTCTAATATATATAACCAAAAAGCATTATACATTTGGATAAAGGAAAAAATATGAGACAGGCATTCATACTATTCATAACTTAGAACAATTAAATGTGTAAACTGAATATCTGGTAGAGACCATGGGAAAGAGAAATAATAAAATGGATGATAAAATAAAATCATTGTATACCATTCTTTAAAATTAACATATGATTGTGTAACTAATATATGTCCACTCGGGATTTAAATTAACTAGTTAATTAATTGGGAAAATGCCATGTGAAATGATAAAAAGTCAAATAATTCAAAGATGAATAAGGAAAAAAAGAGTTCCTTCCATACCAAATATTCAATCTTCTTCCTCATTTCTCTGTATCCTTTTAAATATACATTTAAGTGTACACATATGTGCATGTGTGCACACACACCCAGAAGCCTTGAGTATACAGCTATTTTTTTTTCCAGTAAGAATGCATTTGGGCTTTTTTTTTTTTCCAAATCAACACTTATGGATCTACTTTAAAAAAATTTCCCCCAAAATAAGAGCTTAAGATTCCAACTACTAATTCCCCTATCATAGCATTTTTCAGAGAACATATATACTCCATGTGATTTGGAGTTAGTACTTAAACCATACAAGATTATTTACTTCTTTACTAGAAACTGTATATAAAAATAAAACCTGTCAAGGTTAACTTTGCAGAGAATAACAAATATTCAAACAGAATGTGATAGTTGAAAATATGCTGTTTCTGTCCCTACTACCCAGATGACATCAAAACACAACCCTTGTCTACCAGAGTAAAACTCAAAAAATGAATTAACATCTGTTAACCCCTTACCACCCATCCATGTGGGCTGGACAATAGCAAGGCCATCACATAAAACTGACAAGCAGCCAAATCAGATTGGCCACCAGAAAAGTACCCTTCCGAGTATTAGATGGAAAGTACAGCACAAAATTCTTAGAGAATTCAGCTATCATATTGAAACCTACAGCTGAATATGCTTTGTGACTTAAGATGCACTATGCAACTTCTCAGATACGGAAATAAAAGTGGAGTTTGACTTCCATTTCTAGTCCCCTCACAGGACAACTAGAAAAAAGGGACAAAATATTTAAAGAAATAACCAATTGAAAGCATCAAAGAACTCACAATATAGTCAAGATTTATTGAGAGAATGGCAGGGAAGGAAGTCCAGGTAATACAACCCAAATTTGAGGACATTTCTTCCCTGGGAACCATATAATTCAGAGGGGAGAGCCAAGAGCTGGCTGCTGAGTGGGACTTTGATGCGTGGGTCACAGAGGCTGGGATGGGGCCTCTCCAGGGCTGGGAGATTCCTTCTGGGTCCCTCCCTTTGGGCTGTCCCTTAGAGGGGAACACTCTGTCACTTTGGCAACTGGCAGAAGCAAACAGAAATAGATCGTATTTATGAGTTATTGATTGCTGCATAAAAATTATTCCAAGCTTACTCACTTAAAACAATAAATATTTCTCTCATCTGCCAGTTTCTGTGGGTCAGAGATCCAGGAGCGGCTCAGCTCAGTGGTTCTGGCTCAGGATTCCAACAGGCTTCTTTCCCAGGGTTGGATGGTGCTGCAGTCACCTAAGCTTAGACTATGTGGAGGGGCCACTTCCAAGTTCAACCACATGGCTGCTTCCAGGAGGCTTCAGCTCCTCACTTTGTGAGCCTCTTTACAATGGCTTCTCCCAGAGCCAGGAGCCAAGAGCAGCAGAGGGAGAACAGCATGGAATTCACATGCTCTCATAACTTAATCTGCAAAGTGACATATCATTACTTCTGCCATTTTCTGTTAGTCAAAGTGAAGTTACAAAGTCTAACCACAATCAACAAAGAAGACTGTGCTTTGGATGGGGTCACTGGGGACCATCTTAGGACCTGGCTGCCTCCTCATCCTAGCCTCAAATGATTTTTTTACAAACAGTGCTGCAAATACAATATCCCCATATTGTGGGAAAATTATCTTGTCAAAGGTAATCAAAGATAAGACAAAAATACAAAAGAATCACAAAGCTTCAGATACTGGAGTTCAGTTGTTAGAGTCTTTAAAAGCTGTATATTTGTTTGTTTTTGTTTTTTTTTTTTCCATTCTTGTATTACTGAAGTACAGTTGGCTTACACTGTCGTGTCAGTTTCTGCCATACAGCAAAGTGATTCAGTTACACATAGACATACATTCTTTTTTTAATATTCTTTTCCATTATGGTTTATCATAGGATATAGAATATAGTATGCTATAATGTAGGACCTTGCTGTTTATCCATATAAATATAAATAGTATTTGGTATGATAGTATATGGTGTATTTTTCATACCATACGGTATGTCTCTCTTTCTGACTTACTTCATTCAGTGTGATCATCTCTAGTTGCATCCATGTTGCTGCAAATGGCATTATTTTGTTCTTTTTTAATGTATGAGTAATATTCCATTGCATATATGTACCACATCTTCTTTATCTATTCATCTGTTGGTGGATATTTAAGTTATTTCCATGTCTTGGCTATTGTGTATAGTGCCGCTATGAATAAAGTTGTGGATTTGTTTTGTTCATGGGGAACAAAAAGTAGATGAATTTTTTTTCCAAGATGATGAATTTTAACAGATAAATCTAAACAAACAAACAAAAAAATCCTAGATTTCAATTTCCAGGCATGATGGTATAACTGGGAGTAGACTTAAGATTTTGTCATACACAACTGGAAGACTGGACAAAACACAGGAAACAACTCTTCTCAGGCAGGACAAAACTGACCCCTAAGTAGAGAGAGACGAGGTGACTGTTACAGTCCCTCAGCCTAGAGAGTCCGGGAAGAAACTACAGAAGAAGCAAGACACAGGGCTCCAGAACCAGACGCGACAGGCTCTCTTACTCACAGTGAAATCGACAGAGCTGCAGTCAGCACGTTCGCGTCAGCTAAACCCAGTCACTAGGGGTCAGGCAGAGGGCCAGGCGAAGCCTGATGGGCAGCAGGCAGCTTTCCAGGAGCTTGAGCGACCCATCATTTTAGGGCCAGCAGCATGTCCTGAATGGAGACACTACCTCATTGCTCGAGGCCCCTTGCTGCAAACACAGGCCTGAGAAATAATGCAGGTAAAGAGCAGTCCGGACCTTGCATCCGTGGCACACCCAGCGGACCTACGCAAAGGCTGACCTAGTCTGAAGCTCAGTGTTCCATCAGAGTGAAGCGGGTTACTTAGGCCAGTGTCATAGTTCTAAAAACTGAACTAGTCCTTGCCAACTTAAGAAACCAAACTGTTTATACTCAAAATGTTTATTAATCAAATAAAAGAATTAATGCTAGAGTTTAAGCAACTGATCCAAGATTTTACCTTTTTAACTGGAAGAATATAAATATTTATACTTTTATACAAAAGGGAATATAAAATGTAATTAGATTTTACTATAATTAATTTCTTTTTTACTACAGCTTCCTCTACTAGCATGTAAGCAATACTTTGCCAACAATGTTCTTGACTTTGTTGAGAGCCTCATGATCTCTCTCCCAGGTTCACAGGTCAGTGTCTGATACAGAAAGAAAAGTTTTCTAAGTGTTTGGTGTAACATCTATGAAGATTACATGACATTGTTGGTTTAAAAAAAATCCATAGCAAGAGGAAGTTCCAGTTACATCCAGAAATCATTCTAACTAATCTGGTACTATCTATGTTTTTTAACAAGAGAAGACTGAAACTTGTTCATGAATGTAAAACCTATCCATATCTTTATGAAGTATATTAGCAAAGAATAAAAAAACAACATTGGTTTCAGATACCATATGTGTGCTGGTTGCTGAGTTGCCTGATAACTGTGGGTAGAGTTTATATGATAAACTCATATATTTAATTTGAGTGTTGTACAAGTAATGAAGTATTGCCAGGCATGAAAAGATACTATGAGATAGTTGCTATAAGGCATATCTCAATAAGGCATATCTAAATACTTTACTTTTATTAAAACTATATTTCATATTATTTTAATTGTAAATATATATATCCTATAGCCAATGTAGTCATTTGAACATGACAGCTTAGCTCTTAAAATTTCTAAAACAATGAAAATACTCAAGAGAAGTATAAGCCAACTTTCAAACACTTGTAAGGAGTTTTCAGAAATGTCAAAAGATTATTGATTACTGTTCTTGTAATTATTTCCAGAACAGTACTTAGAATATTTACACGTTTCTGAAACAGTATTTAGTGAAAATACATATTTATAGGTTGAATTCTAATTCAAATGCATGATGAAAATGATACTTCAAGGTAATTTTGAAAACATCATTTATAAAACAAAAAATCTTTTTGTGAAACAAGTGGATTTTCATAAATTAAACTTGTTTAAAATATGGTATATCTTTATATGTCTTATGAATGCTTAAACTGTGATATTCAATATCACAATCCCTGAGGTCTGATGAAATCATTCTGTCATATGTTCATTCCAGATTATTGAGTAAGCATGAAAAAAATGTTAAAGACACATGCCCATTTTGTCACTGTGATGTGTAATATCTGGCAGGTACACATTAAAATAAGTCTGACAAGGTAAAGTGTGTTTTAATGCCTGATCATCTTTATTCTGAGAGCAGAACCTCATCTGAGTGCTCTCCTATTCGGTATCCACAGTCTTCTCTGATTAGTTGTTTCATATACAAGGATTAGTAACCGTGAGCAGCACTCCAGCCTGACATTCTTACCCAATGACAAGAGATTTTTATTGCACATTCATATTTCATGAGCAGTAATACCACATTTTAAATGTTTTAGAATGTTTCTTCGGCTCATGTGGATAAAATCATAAAACAATCAAGACTAGAATGTATAGCAAGATAGTTGAATGCATAAGGTATAATCATATATTGTTGCAAAGTTTAAGCATTTTATTTTAAAAGCTGGCCAGAATTTTCTTATACCACTGACGTTATCTAAAGCTCCCTAACGCAGATTCGTTTTTTGCCTGGCCAATTCTCTATATTAACCTTCTGATTTACTCACTGGACAATTTCCTTATGAATGTTTCCTTAAAAGTCTCATCTGCCATATAGTATAGGATTACATTTGCCCTAAGGTCATTTAGAATCTTAAAATGATGGAATATCATTTTAATTTATGATAAAACAACATCAAGTTAAAAAAAATAAGATTATCCCATTCCATAATTTCCTTATTGCTATTGATACAATGGATTCTCTTTTTTAAAAAAATCCTATGGTCATTAACTCTTTCACTAAATTCACTGACTCCTTCTTTGCATACCAGGTATTACTGCACTAGCCTTAGAAGTAATACTGCTATACTTAAAGCTATTCATTAAGACAGCAAATACTTACTGTGTACTATCTGCCAGGCATTGCTCAGACAGATAATAGACAATATTAAAAGACAACAAGAAAAAAATGTAGGTAAAAGATAAGGAAAGAGTAAAGCCAACCATTAAAATTACCATAACGTACCACATACTTATAGTGGTAAGTAACGGTACTTACCACCAAAATTATATAGTATGAAAAGTATACTTCAATCCAGCCTCCCGACTCAGGAGAATTTATCTGACAGTTATATCTTATAAATATAGAATGATATACAAAAAAGTTTATTCACTGCAGCATTGTAAAACCAAAAGGTAAGAACCCAAGAGTCCATCAATGAAGACTGGTTTAAACAGCATACAGCACTTTTCACTCCTGGTGGCTCAGCTGGCAAAGAATCTGCCTGCAATGCAGGAGACCTGGGGTCGATCCCTGGGTTGGGAAGATCCCCTGGAGAAGCGTGGCAACCCATTTCAATATGCTTGCCTGGGAAATCCCGTGGAAGGACAGAGGAGCCTGGTGAGTTATCATCCAGAGGGTCGCAAGAATCAAACACGACTTAGCAACACCACCACCACCACTTTTCACTCAAGGAAAAGCCTGCCTACTCTAAAGTGGAGTGGGCAAGCTCTGTGTACTGAAGTGGAAAAATCTCCAGACTCACCTTTAGGTAAAGAAAGCAATATGTAGAAGAATACACACACATACACACAAGTCTTGGTGAAGGGAGGGGAGAAAGGGAAGTAAGAATACATATTTAAATTTGCTTGTATCTGCATGAAGAAACATTAGAAAAACTCACAAGAAACTAACACAGGAGGCTGAGTCTGAGGTCAAAGATGAACAGTGAGTTGAGCAGATGCAGGAATGGGAGAAAACCTTTTTAACACATAAATTTCTATATTATTTTTATTTTCGGACATTATTAACACATTACCTATTTAAAAGTTTAAGAAAGGGAAAAAGTATACTATACAATATTATATGATTGCTAGACGAAAGCTGCAAATTAGCTATAAACTACGTGCGTGCTATGTTGCTTCAGTCGTGTCCGATTCTTTGCAACCCTATGACTATAGCCCGCCAGGCTCCCCTGTCTATGGGATTCTCCAGGCAAGAATACTGGAGTGAGTAACCATTCCCTTCTCCAGGGGATCTTCCTGACCCAGGGAACAAACCTGCGACTCGTATGTCTCCTCTATTGATAGGCGGGATCTTTACCACTAGCACCATCTGGGAAGCCCCAAACTTCCTACAAGTTAAATCAAATAGAAACTTTGTATTGGTACATGAATTGGAGATAAAATTAAAAACGTTTTTAACTGTTTAGCCAATGGTGAGACCTGAAAGGAGTTTCTTTACTATACACTGAATAACGACATTCTGTCATCTAGAGAATGACAGTCTCACCAACATCTTTTAAATACATTCTCAGAAGGCTTCAAATCATGTGCCTGCTTATAATTCTGCAATACCCTTCTATTTAATCAAAATAAATCTAAACTTCTTACCATGGTCTGTAACACCCCAAGTGACCTGGCCTCCACCTATCTCTCCTCCCACTCTTCCCCTTAATCATGGAGCTCCAACCACACTGGTTGTCCCCTTACCGTAATAAGCTCCTACCGTAATGAGTTCAGAGTACCATCAGTGCTGTTCCCAAGGTAGTAGTAGCAAAACTGCCTCCTTTTCATTCAGGTCTCAGCTCCTGAGAAGCCCTCCCTTTCTACTCTAGCTAAAGGTTCTCTCTAGTCACTCTGCAGTCCATCATTAGGCTTTACATTCTTTATATCACTTATTATTGAGTCTGCTATTTTTTTTATTATTTTCATCTTCTGTCTTCTCCCACAAGAAAACAACCCTTGAAATTGTTGACTGCTGTATCCTATATCTTGTATACTCAGTGCCTAGAGCAGGGCTTGGAAAACAATGGGTGGCTAATGAATGAGCCAATGAAAATGAATGAGCAACTGAGAAAGAGTAAAAGAAGGCATAAAAGGAAGAAGAGAGGAAAGAGGTTGGGAGAAGAGAGAGAGAAAGGCATTTCTTAAACTTCTTTGGCTAATATTAAGTAAGATCTGTCAGTTAATTCTGATTTTTTTTCATGTAAGATTAGACACCAATGGCTTATACACATTTTCAACCACTGTTAGTTAAGGCCCAAAGTTTTTGATGCCACTGTTTATGTAATCACTCATCTCATAAGCAGGGCTTCCCTTGTGGCTCAGCTGGTAAAGAATCTGCCTGCAATGTGGGAGACATGGGTTCCATCCCTGGGTTGGGAAGATCCCCTGGAGAAGGAAAAGGCTACCCACTCCAGTATACTGGCTTAGAGAATTCCATGGACTGCAGTTCATGGGGTCGCGAAGTGTCGGACACGACTGAGCGACTTTCACTTTCATCTCATAAGCTACTTATCTCAAGAAAACTCATATTGGAAAAGTCCTAAAAATTTCACCACCATTTGGATTTAGGTTAGATTTATAAGTCAATGGGCATGAGTTTGAGTAAACTCCGGGAATTGGTGATGGACAGGGAGGCCTGGCGTGCTGCAGTCCATGGGATCACAAAGAGTTGGACACAACTGAGCAACTGAACTGAACTGATAAGTTATAAATTATATAAATTTAAATATAAATTAAAATGTGTGTTTTTCAAAGTATTTCCCCCTCCACACAACACAAAAATAATAATAAAGCATCACTAAAGATTCTAAAAGGCAATTTTTATCACTGCATTTTCCCATTGTAATACTTGGTCAAATTTAACTAAAGACCATTCTAGTATGCTGCTGCTGCTGCTAAGTCACTTCAGTCGTGCCTGACTCTGTGCAACCCCATAGACGGCAGCTCACCAGGCTCCTCTGTCCATGGGATTCTCCAGGCAAGAACACTGGAGTGGGTTGCCATTTCCTCCTCCAATGCATGAAAGTGAAAAGTCAAAGTGAAGTCGCTCAGTCGTGTCCGACTCTTCGCGACCCCGTGGACTGCAGCCTACCAGGCTCCGCCATCCATGGGATTTGCCAGGCAAGAGTACTGGAGTGGGGTGCCATTGCCTTCTCCATTCTAGTATAGAAGGTATTATATAAGGATTTTGGATTTGGGCAGCTATACCTAGAATCAAAAGAAGTAACCTAGAAAAGAATCTACTGGATTACTGGGTTTCTGCAGCTGTGCAACAGAAGAAATCTAACATCAAAACTTACTTTCTGTGATAACACGATTCATCAAGGTGACCAATCTACAGAAATATCAAATCACTATGTTATTAAGTACCAGAAAGTTACACAGTATTGTAGGTTAGTTATGCTTCAAAAATAAACAAATTAATTAAAAAAAAAGAGAGAGATCACAATTGTGGTTATCAGAGGTGGGGGTGATAAGAGGGATGGACTAGATTAAGGGCACCAAAAGGTATAAACTTTCAGTTACAAGATAAGTACTAGAGGTGTAATGTACAACATGATTAACAATTCAACTGCTATATGATATACATGGAAGTGGTTAAGGGAGTAAATCCTAAGAATTTTCATCACAAAGGAAAACATTTTTCTATTTCTTTAATTTTGCATCTATATGAGATAAAGGATGTTCTCTAAACTTATTGTGATAATCATTTTATGATTATATAAGTCAGTCACTATGCTAGTCACCTTAAACTTACACAGTAGTATATGTCAATTACATCTCAGTAAAATTGGAAGGAAAAAATTTTCCTTTCTTCCAGTCATTTCACAGTGGTTAAAGAGAAGACGTCTATAAATGTTTTCTATTTATTGGCCCAGAATTAAACTGCATTTATGTATGTATGTGTGTATATATGTGCTGGGTGGATTTTATAACCATTGCCATGTGGCTTCAGGACACATTGATTTAGTTAAGGTTACACATTAAAAATGTCTCAACTCCACAGTGTCTCTGACAGCCTAGTTTTCCATCAGAATGATTCCACAATCTATACAATGTGTTAAATTACTCACCAAAGATTAGTTCCCATTTTTTGCATCTGTTGAGATGCATGGGTTTTATTTATTCCAGCATAGAACTGAAATAAATTATATTTTTAAAAATGTGTTCCTGATAATGCTCTTTTCACGTCATAGATGAGGATACGTGGTGTGAAAGCCTTTCTACTTTCTATCAGACTATGCTTTCCTTTATTTTCAAGGTCAGCTGTAAAAAGAGTTATTTTTCTAACTGAATTAGAAAAGATTTATCTTAGTATCTTACTGGCTGTTCTCAATCACAGATATTTGCTTTTCAGTTAATAAATCCTGGGTCAAATTTAAGATCCACTGACCCTTCAGAAACACATCTGCAGAATCCTATGAGGATGACTCTCTCAGGGAGCAAACATCTCTGCCATCCCCAGAACTGAAGGCTAGTTACAGTCATGTGCATAGCATTTGTTCTATGCCTTTTTCATTCTCTAAACTTTAGAGAATGCTTTAGAGTCTTAGATAGAACTTTTCCCTGTAAGAGTAATTCTTATTAATGCAAATCTATCCCAAATCTTCATAAAAGGTATAGGAGAAATCTACAAGCAGAAGCAGAGAGTAGAAATGCTTGCAGCCCAGATTTTGAAGGTGATATACATTTCACTAAGTGATCTGAACACTGCTGGAGATTTTAGACTGAAAAATGTAATCATGTTCTTATTTTAGCAGTGATACCATTAAGAAGTCCATGACAAATACTGTATGTCTTATGTCCTATGAGTCTTTAGCAAAAACAACTTGCTATTTAAAGCACCACTTTGGGCAAAGAAGGTGGTTTGGACTACACAGTTATTAATTAACATGGCAGCGAAGCTTCAGGACATGAAACCACAAAGCAGCTCTCTGGCCGGTTGTTAACAGTGTCATACACATGTAAATAATCCACGATTTTAAAGGCCCTTTTCTCTTCTATACTTTATCCCCTTGACAGCAATTGTAACACTCTGTACTGAGATCCCTTCCGAGTCTAACATTTGTAATCACAGAATAGTATGACAGCAATCTTGGTACTAATTACTTTTTTCTAAATCACATGAGCTCTGTCATGTTCTAAAAGACAAATGAGACTGTTGCCAGCATGTCAGTCTGCCATGATCCTAACCAAGCAGGTAACACTAAAGTTACATGGGCATTAACTGATAAGCGTACACGTGTGCATCCATTCCTCCTGCTGCCAGGAACACCCTGTGGTGTCTCTACCCAGGAACTGCCCTTAGCCAAAGGGAACTGCCTCTCCCAAGGCCATGAACTTGCCTCAGAGGCAGCTAAGTGAACTGGAAGATAGAACGCTGGGAATAACTGAAGCAGAGCAGAAGAAAGAATAAAAAAAAAAAAAAAATGAGGACAGTCTCAGAGACCTCTGGGACAATATTAAGTGCACCAACATTAGAGTTATGGCGGTACCAGAAGAAGAAGACCAAAAGAAAGGGTCTGAGAAAATACTTGAGGAGATTCTAGTCAAAAATTTCCCTAACATGGGAAAGGAAATAGTCACCCAAGTCCAGGAAGTCCAGAGAGTCCCATACAGGATACACCCAAGAAGAAGCACACCGATACCCCTATTAATCAAACAAATCAAGCCTCAGCTAAGGAGAGATCTGAATGACTCCAGCAGCCCAGTGCTCCCAAGGGGAGGCTGAGGTCAACACTGCAGCTGCACCACCATCCGCCTCGGCTCAGCTGCTTCTCTCACTGCTTCCAGGTGCCGGTCCCAGGAGCTCTCCCCAGGAAACGTCCTGTGCGCGTTCCCACCTCAGCATCTGTTCCCAGGCAGCCTGCCTCCTCCGCCACTCGCTGGCCAGGGAACGGTGGCTGAGATACTCAGCATGTCCGCTGCTAAGTATCCTTGTCCAAGAGATAGACAGAGTAGTAGTGCTTTCGACGCACGGTGTTGTGAGAATGAAACAAGTTAATTCACTCAAATCTCTCAGAACAGTGCCCGTGCATAATAAGTATTCAATGAATGCTTATTATGAACTATTACCATGAGTGCATTTTCTTACAGGAAAAGTTTTCATTAACAAGTGAATTCACAGGCATTCCCTGGTGGCCTAGTCATTAGGATTCCAGGCTTTCCCTGCCATGGCCCAGGTTCAATCCCTGGTCAGAGAAATAAGATCCCACAGGCTGTGCAATGCGCTCCAAAAATTTTTTTAAATAAAAATACATTAAAAAAGTGAATTTCCTTTCATATAATATCTTTTTTTTTCACTTTTCCCTAAGCTATAATCAACAGAACGATGAGGTCAAAAACAATAGGCTATGGTTTACATTATTTCTGATGTTCTAATTATATTAAAATTAATGTGCTAATACTTAGAAAAATTACCATCACATCATCATAATTTACAGGTTATTTATTTTTCAGCAAAGGAATGAAATCATTTTTGTACTCTTTATAAATATTAAAAGAATGAATGAACTCAATGATTTCTATAAACTCATATATTTAATATATCAAATCCAACAAAATAAAAAAGGTAAAAAGGAACTTCAATTTAAACTGAAGTCTTAATATTTCAGAGTAGCTCTGGACCTTATAATGCCTGACACTGTGGAGTTCTGATCATCAAAGTTTGAAATTAAACCTTGGAGAGTGATATAAAGTTAAGGGTAGGTTCACACAATTGATAAACTGAAAACTTAAAGGAAAAAATTAGTCATGCTTTTTTGCATTTTATGTGGCTATATTTTAAATTAAATTTTTTCAGGATTAGGATGTATTATTTATGGCCATGCCCAATCTCATTATTTGTTAGGATAAAACGAGTAATCATTTTAAAAGAAAATCAATTTAAACAAGGAAAATTAATACTGCAGACAGAGGGCTCAAATTCTATTTTCCTTTTTATGGTAAATATTTCCTCCATTGCTCTGGAAAATATCACTCCGTTCAGTAAGAACCAGTCCCAAGAATAACATCTGGCTTGGTATCTGTCTCTATTTATAATAGTTATGACTTTTTAAGTGTTTACTATATGCTAGGGTTTTAAATACGTTATCTTTGAATCTCATACTAAGACTTTAAAGCACATATTATTACCCCATTTTCTAGATAAATAAAATGAGGTTCAAAGAACACAGCTTAGAACGCAGAGCCAGACTCAAGTTTCTCTGTGAGCACATAGCTATGAATAAGTCAGCTCATATTCTGCTTAAAAGGATTGGAAAAGTGCATTACAATATTGGCATGCCTCCAAGAAAACAGGAAATGCACTTAATAAAATTGCTCTCCTTTTAAGTTTTGAACTGTTTTGTTTGAATTATTATTCAAGGTAGAGAATACATAGAATAAACTAAAAAGTTCAAATACTGCTATATTCTCAAATCAGTTACCCAATTTCTTTTGATAACAGTGAGAGATACAGGCCTTTTAAGACAGCTTTGAGGACTAAATAGCTGATTGTTAACGTGAGATGTTTAAGAAACAAAAAGACTAGAAATAACTCTGCTAATATGCAAAATTCATAACTTCATATTCTGACAGTATAAAAAGAGGCACTGGCAGAGATTATGTTTTTTTACATGAAATGAGAAGTGTCTGGCACTAAATTGTAACATAAAGAGGATATGAGTTGTCTTGCTGTATTATAATGTTTATTAGTAGCTGTTTCAATGACAGCTGTGCTTTTTGGAAAGTGGTAGGGATGCTGTAGGAGATGCCCTTTCCTGAAGCAGTCAATACTCATGTAAGTGAGTACCATGCAGATCACTCCATTTTATCACTGAACAAATCCCACTGTTATCACATACTGTGCACTTGAGTAGGCACTTAGCAGTAAGCACCACAGATAAAGCCTCTGCCATCATCTTTTGAACCTTCAATGAGCAAAGACGCAAATACGGCACAGGTAACTTGTGTGAGGCAAGCTACAAAAGAGGTTTATTGTATGTGTATAATCGATGGGTGTTTATAAGACTGACTTAACAAACAGAGGTGAAATGGAAAGCTTAGATCGTTAAAGAGGTCTTCCTGAGGATGTGATATTTAAAATAATTTTTTTTTAAAGTGAGAGAAGCTGGAGGAATGGGGACCCAATGGTAGAGATGACAGGACAGCACATTTCAAGCAAAGAGAAAACTGGTGTCTTACTTAATCAGCTCTGGCTATCATAGTATACAGACTGGCTGGCTTAAAAAACAGAAATTTACTCTCAAAGTCCTGGAGGCTGGAAGTTGAAGATGAGCATGGTCAGGTTCTGGTGAGAGACCTCCTCCTGAATTACAGATGGCCTCACATCACAGAGAAAGCAAGTTCTGGTCTCTTCTTATAAAGACACTTATCCCATCACAGGGTCCCACCCTCACAACCTTATCTAAACCAAGACCTCCCAAAGGCCCCACTCCAAATGGGGTTAGGGCTTCAGCGTATGGATGTAGGGGACATGAACATTCAGTCCATAACACAGAGCAAACACCTGAGACAAGAAAGATTGTAGCACCTTGGTGAGATGTAAAGAGGGTGGGGAGAGTTCCCCAGAGCAAGGACAGAAAAGCAGGGAGAATGAATTAGACAAGGACTTTGAACTTGACCTTACAACAAGTTCATGAGTAATATAATCAGGCCTGTGTTACAGATGCTTTTGAAAGAAAATAATTATCACAGGATGTGTTAGGTTCTATTTGATACATGATCAGAGAACAATGAACTTACTTAGTAAAAGATAATTGTTGAGATAGGGCTTCCCTGGTGGCTCAATGGTAAAGAATCCATCCACCTGCTGAGGAAGGAGATGCGGGTTTGATCCCCTGGGTCAGGAAGATCATCTGGAGAAGAAAATAGGAATCCACTCCAATATCCTTGCCTGGGAAATCCCATGGACAAAGAAGCCTGGTGGGCTACAGTCCATGGAATTGCAAAAGAGTCAGATACAACTTAGTATCTAAACAACAACACAAGTTGTGAGATATTTGGGCTCTAGAATCTTGACTTACAAAAAGAAAAACAGCAAAATTAATTTCTACTTAAACAAAAGCTTCTTTGGCATATTAACACTTAGTCTTAATGATTTTTAATAATCCTAGCTGGTTCCTCACATTTGGACAAGGCTTGCTAAGGACTTATTTTCCCCAATTGGGTCACAGTGAATTACATTTCCCACATGTCTCAGCCAAACCTAAATATAGTGGGAAATATTGTTAACCAATTCATAGAGTTGTTTCTATGTTTACTTTTTAATGAAGGATGACCATTTAATTAGGATTCTAGACTTCAGATCATATCAGTCAGATCAGATCAGTTGCTCAGTCGTGTCCAACTCTTTGCAACCCCATGAATCGCAGCACACCAGGCCTCCCTGTCCATTACCAACTCCCGGAGTTCACTGAGACTCACGTCCATCGAGTCAGTGATGCCATCCAGCCATCTCATCCTCTGTCATCCCCTTCTCCTCATGCCCCCAATCCCTCCCAGCATCAGAGTCTTTTCCAATGAGTCAACTCTTCGCATGAGGTGGCCAAAGTACTGGAGTTTCAGCTTTAGCATCATTCCTTCCAAAGAACACCCAAGGCTGATCTCCATCCAACCAGAATGGACTGGTTGGATCTCCTTGCAGTCCAAGGGACTCTCAAGAGTCTTCTCCAACACCACAGTTCAAAAGCATCAATTCTTCAGCGCTCAGCTTTCTTCACAGTCCAACTCTCACATCCATACATGACCACAGGAAAAACCATAGCCTTGACTAGATGAACCTTTGTTGGCAAAGTAATGTCTCTGCTTTTGAATATGCTATCTAGGTTGGTCACAACTTTCCTTCCAAGGAGTAAGCGTCTTTTAATTTCATGGCTGCAGTCACCATCTGCAGTGATTTGGGAGCCCCAAAAATAAAGTCTGACACTGTTTCCACTGTTTCCCCATCTATTTCCCATGAAGTGATGGGACCAGATGCCATGATTTTCGTTTTCTGAATGTTGAGCTTTAAGCCAACGTTTTCACTCTCCACTTTCACTTTCATCAAGAGGCTTTTGAGTTCCTCTTCACTTTCTGCCATAAAGGTGGTGTCATCTGCATATCTGGGGTTAATGATATTTCTCCTGGCAATCTTGATTCCAGACTTACATTTATATAAGACTATTTATTGAGCATGAGTGAATCTAAAACATACTTAAATGATTTTAAGCTGCTAACTTTCACTAGTAACATTAATTAATCTATGAAAAGCTGAATCAGTAAACATTTGTAGCCATACACATTAGCTTCCACTCAATTGTAATCTAACATATTTTGAATAGGGTAAAATTCTATAGACTTTATATTCAAAGGGGCCTTACTATTAAGTCTCAATCATCTGAATTCCATTGAAATTGATAAAAATTTGAATTTAAGGAGAAAGCAAGAGTTTTGCTTTTGGTATGGCTGAGTACATGCTCACAATGACCTACTCTTTTGCATGAAACAACTATAAACTCCAAATAAAACAGGAAAAAAAAAAAACCTGAAGGCTTTTGGGACTGAATAAAAACAGCAAGATTGTCACAAGGGGTCAAAGAATTGGAAGAATGGATGGACTTGCAGTAGGTTTTCCTTTATTTTTAAGTTTAATTTATTCTATTTTTTTACCCTGTTACCTAAGGACAGGTGTAAGTCATCAATAGAAACACAGTATTCCTGGACTGAAGAATCTTAGTACAGAGGTTAGGGCAACTACAATCATTGGAAAGTGGGAGGAAAATCCAGATAGGAGAAAGCCTTCTGGGCAAGTCCCAAACTCCATACAAACCCAGTCCAAATCTCCGATTGACCCCCGAACTATACATGTATAGGGCATATTGCAAAAACCCAGTTAAGAAAACTGAACTGAATTTTTCATTGGTGCCCAAAATTCATAGTCTTCAGTTTGAATCCAACCAAGTTAACTGCCTGCTACAACACAAATATCAACACTATTCAGAAGAACACAGCAGAATCCAGAGTTTCCATACCATATGTACACAATGTCCAGAGTACAAGGTAAAATTATTCAATGTATGAGTAACTAGGAAAATGTGATCTGTTTTCAAAATATAAAAAACAAAGAGGCCAACCCTAGGATAATCTGGGTGTTGAAATTCAGAAATATTTTATAACTATATGAAATGAAGACATTTTTATAATAAATGAAAAGATAAAGGATTTTAGCAGAGAAAGAAACTACAAAATAAATAAAATATAAGTTCTACAAATGAAAAATGCAATACCTTAAATTTTTTAAAAAATTGTTGGAGGTGCTTAACAGTAGAATAGAGATGAGGAACAAAACAATGAACTTGAAATTAAAGCAATAGAAATCATCTGACCTGAAGAACTAAGGATAAAATTATTGAAAATAAAACTGAACACAGACATTAGACTTCAGGTGTATTTAAAACCTTAGGAATAGAGAAAATAAAGAATGAGGTAGAAAAAGTTTATTTAAAAATGAAGAAAACACAGCTTCTAGAATGACCTCTCTTTATAAGTGGAATAAGCTTAAACTTTATCCTTTTAAAAAAGGAAAAGTTACCTTCACAAATGACAGACAAAAGTGGTAACTCTACTGCATATGTTAAAGTGGATTTAGAGAAATAATAGCAAAGCAGCATCCTTAAGGGGCTTCCTAGGTGGCTCAGTGGTAAAGAATCTGCCTGCAATACAGGAGACCCAGGTTCAATCCTTGGGTCAGGAAGATTCCCTGGAGAAGGGATTGGCTTCTTACCTACTCCAGTAAGGTGTTATGAATTTAGAAAAGAGCACAATTGTACTTCTCAGCGTACATGGCAAAAAGGAGTATTACCATGTTCAAAAAAATTTATCTTTCTTTTAAAATAGAATAAGATTCCAAGATTTTGTAACATTAGAGTATACTGTAATATTCATAGAATTATATTTTAATGCAAGTAAGCAAATTACCTAGAGTACATTATTTGGTAAATATCAAACTTAATAAATTTCCCTTCCCGTCACCTCTCCTCTTTATGCTCCACACTGACAAACAGACATAAGCATGACAATTAGATTCTACACAGGAAAACACCACATAAAAGTTTTGTAAGATGAGTCCAGGAAATCAAGTATCTGCCAACACTGAAATACTGTGCTCTTGTTTATTCATAATATAACAGAACAGCCTTTGTATTATTTTTACAGCTCAGTACTTAAAATAACACATACTTCAAAGGCAAGTAAACAGTGCATAAGCTGAGATGGGTCTTTACCTCAACACTGGGTTCTTTTATAATAGACATTCTTAAAAACTAGACAAGTCAACCTCTGTGTAAATAATAACTTCCTCTGTGTTTCCAAATGTAGAAATCAAAATAAGTATACAATATGAGAAGTTTATAACTAGACAACTGCTGAAAATCAAATAGTAAGTCTACTTATAGTAAGCCTAGAAATAATATTTAATCTCTTGAAAATGTGTCCATAACACTGGCTACTTCTACTTATATTATATTTATATTATATATTATATTATATATATTATATATTATACTTAATATAAATGAAAAACAAAAGAACTTTCAGAATATTATGAGCAAAAGAACTTTTACAGGTAAATGACAATCTCTTGTATTAAACAGAGTTTTTAAATTAACAGCCAGGAGTCAAACCGGGATGAGAAATCGCCTCAGGTCCTGTTTCGTTCTTTACTCTCTGCTAACCTTGTGAGCACCAGCCATACTATAAGTCCTACTCACTTTTTGCCACTATAGATTCCTCAAAAGCATCAAGTGGATAGTATTTTCTCGTCTGATGATCTAGTATGAAGTAAACAATAGGGGCTTCCCAAGTGGCTCGGTGGTAAAGAAACGGCCTGCAGATGCAGGAGCCTCAGAAGATGCAGGTTCCATCCCTGGGCCAGGAAGATCACCTGGAGTAGGAAATGACAACCCACTCAAATATTCTTGCTGGGCTAATCCCATGAATACAGGAGCCTGGCTGGATACAGGCCATGTGGTCTCAAAGAGTTGGACTTGACTGAGTAAGTGTGTGCACACACCCCCACACACACACACACAGACACAAACCAACAATACCATCCCCCAAAAATCAACAATTAAAAATTACCACCATACTTTAGAATAGAAAACATAGACTAAATTTCTATAGTTGTTGTTGTTCAGTCACTAAATTGTGTCCAACTTTTTGCGACTCCATGGGCTGCAGCATGCCAGGCTTCCCTGTCCTACACTATCTCCCAGAGTTTGCTCAAATTCATGTCCATTAAGTCAGTGATGCTATCTAACCATTTCATCCTCTGCCATCCTCTTCTCCTCTTGCCTTCAATCTTTCCCAGTGTCAGGATCTTTTCCAATTAATCAGCTCTTTGCAGCAGGTGGCCAAAGTACTGGAGCTTCAGCATCAGTTCTTCCAATGAATATTCAGGGTTGACTTCCTTTGGCATTGACTGGTTTGATCTCCTTGCTGTCCAAGGGACTCTCAAGAGTCTACCCCAGCACCACAATTCAAAGCATCAATTCTTCGGCACTCAGCCCTCTTTATGGTCCAACCCTCACATCCCTACATGACTACTGGAAAAACCATAGCTTTGAACACACAGACTTTTGTTGGCAAAGTGATGTCTTTGCTTTTTAATATTCTGTCTAGGTTTGTCATAGCTTTCCTTCCAAGGAGCAAGCATCTTTTAATTTTATGGCTGCAGTCACTGTCTGAAGGGGTTTTGGAGCCCAGGAAAATAAAATCTGTCACTGTTTCCACTTTTTTCCCTTCTATTTACCATGAAATGATGGAACTGGATGCCATGATCTTAGATTTTTTTAATGCTGAGTTTCAAGCCAGCTTCTTCACTCTTCTCTTTCACCCTCATCAGAGGTTCCTTAGTTTCTCTTCACTTTCTGCCATTAGCATGGTATCATATGCATATCTGAGTGTGCTTAGTCACTCAGTCATGACTGACTCTTTGCAACCCCTTGAACTATAGCCTTCCAGGCTCCTCTGTCCATGAGGATTCTCCAGGCAAGAATACTAGAGTGGGTTGCCTTGCCCTCCTCCAAAGGATCTTCCCAACCCAGGGATCGAATCCAGGTTTCTTGCATTGCAGGCACATTCTTTACCATCTGACCCACCAGGGAAGCCCAAGAATACTGGAGTGGATAACCTATCCCCTCTCCATGGAATCATCCCGACCCAGGAATCAAACCAAGGTCTCCTGCATCACAGGCGTATTCTTTCCCTGCTGAACTACCAGGGAATCCCATATAAAGGGAACCACCATTGACTCACCTGTTGTCTGGGTTGCAGTGCTGTGCTATGCTTAGTCACTCAGCTGTGTCCTGACTCTTCAGGACCCCATGGACTGTAGCCCGCCAGGCTCCTTTGTCCATGGGATTTCCTAAACAAGAATACTGGAGTGGGTTGCCGTGCCCTCCTCCATATCTGAAGTTGCTGATATTTTCCCTGCAATCTTGACTCATACAACCTGATGATGTACTCTGCATAGAAGTTAAATAAAGAGGGTGACAATCTGAGTCATCCCAGTCAGATGTTCCATATCCAGTTCTAACTGTTGCTTCTTGACCTACATACTGGTTTTCCAGAAGACAAGTAAGGTGTCCTGGTGTTACCATCTCTTTAAGAATTTCCCACAGTTTGCATGATCCACACAGCCAAAGGCTTTACCATACAAAATGAAGCAGAAGTAGATGTTTTTCTGGAATTCTCTTGTTTTCTCTATGATCCAGCGAATGATGGCAATTTGATCTCAGATTCCTCTGTCTTTTCTAAATCCAGCTTGTACATCTGGAAGCTTTTGGTTCAAGTTTAAGCTAGCTTGAAGGATTTTGACCAGTACCTTTCTAGCAGATGAAATGAGCACAATTGTACGGTAGCTTGAACATTCTTTGGCACTGCCCTTCTGTGAGATTGAAATGAAAATTGACTTTTTTCAGTCCTCTAGCCATGGCTGGGTTTTCCAAATTTGCTGTCAGATTGATTGCATCACTTTCACAGCATCATCTTTTAGGATTTTAAATAACACAACTGAATTTTCATCACCTCCACTAGCTTTATTCCTATGCTTCCTAAGGCCTGCTAGACTTCACACACCAGGATGTCTGGCTCTAGGTGAGTGACCACACCATGGTGGTTATCCTGGCCATTAAGATCTTTTCTGTATAGTTCAGTGTATCCTTGACACCTCTTCTTAATCTCCCCTGCTTCTGTTAGGTCCTTACAATTTCTGCCCTTATGGTGCCCAGTCTTGTATGAAATGTCTCCTTGATATTTCCAATTTTCTTGAAGAGATCTCTAGTGTATCCCATTCTCTTGTTTTCCTCTACTTCTTTGAAGTGTTTTTCCTCTTATCTTTCTTGTTATTCTCTGGAACTCTGCATTCAGTTGGGTATATCTCTCCCTTTCTCCCTTGCTTTTTGCTTCTCTTCTTTCCTCAGCTATTTGTAAAGCCTGCTCAGACAACCACTTTGCCTTCTTGCATTTCTTTTTCTATGGCATGGTTTTGGTCTCTGCCTCCTATACAGTGTTACTAACCTCCAATGGTAGTTCTTCAGGCACTCTGTCTACCAGATCTAATCCCTTGAATCTATTCATTACCTCCACTGTATAATCATAAGGAATTTGATTTAGGCCACATCTGAATGGTTTTCCCGACTTTCTTCAATTACAGTGTGAATTTTGCAATAAGGAGCTGATGACGTGAGCCACAGTCATCTTCAGGTCTTATTTTTGCTGACTGCAAAGAGCTTCTTCCATCTTTGGCTGCAAAGAATATAATTAATCTGATTTTGGTAATGACCATTTGGTGATGTCCATGTGTAGGGTCATCTCTTGGGTTGTTGGAAAAGGGTATTTGCTATGACCATTGTGTTCTCTTGACAAAACTCTGTTAGCCTTTGCCCCGCTTCGTTTAATACTCTAAGGCCAAACTTGCATGTTACTCTAGGTATCTCTTGACTGTCTACCTTTGCATTCAGTCCCCTATGATGAAAAGGACATCTTTTTTTGGTGTTAGTTCTAGAAGGTCTTGTAGGTCTTCACAGAAACAGTCAACTTCAGCTTCTTCAGCATCAGTGTTTGGGGCAAAGTGTTTGGATTACTATGATATTGAATGGTTTGCCTTGGAAACGAACCAAGATTATTCTGTCATTTTTGAGATTGCACCCACGTACTGCATTTGGAACTCTTTTGTTGACTATGATGGCTATTCAATTTCTTTTAAGGGATTCTTGCCCACCGTAGTAGATTTAATAGTCATCTGAATTAAATTCGCCCATTCCCATCCATTTAAGTTCATTGAATCCTAGAATGTCGATGTTCACTCTTGCCATCTTCTGCTTGATCACCTCTAATTTACCTTGATTCATGAACCTAACAGTCTAGGTTCCTATGGAATATTGTTCTTTATAGCACTGGACTTTACTTTCCCCATCAGACATATCCACAACTGAGCGTTGTTTCCACTTTGGCCCAGCTACTTCATTCTTTCTGGAACTGTTAGTAATTGCCCTCTGCTCTTCCTCAGTACCATACTGGACCTTCTGATCTGGGGTCTCACTTTCCAGTGTCATATCTTTTCGCCTTTTCACACTGTTCATGTTCGTGTAAGAATACTGAA
This sequence comes from Bos mutus, assembly GCF_027580195.1. Classification (NCBI taxonomy): domain Eukaryota; kingdom Metazoa; phylum Chordata; class Mammalia; order Artiodactyla; family Bovidae; genus Bos; species Bos mutus. The sequence continues at coordinate 69,354,724 of NC_091633.1, forward strand.
GTGGTTTGCCATTCCCTCTCCCAGTGGACCATGTTTTGTCAGAATCCTTCACTATGACCCATCTGTCTTGGGTGGCCCTACATGGCATGGTTCATGGCTTCCTTGAGTTATGCAAGCCCCTTTGCCACAACAAAGCTGTGATAAAAGTGAGCACAACCAAATAACTTACTGGCTACATTAAATATCTCAATATATTGAATGTATATACTATACATAAAAATACAACTGGAAAAAAATGTACCTTAATATAACACTACAGCATCACTTTATATGAGGAAACTTTATCATTCAAGGATTTTTGTATCTGTGGGTGATCCTGGAACCAATACTCCCCAAATACCATGGGATGACTGAATTTAATCTCTAAGTTTCCAATTTTGATATGCAAAAGAACTTCTACGGAATGATCTCTTATGTTCAGCTTTCTTAAAGGAGGTAGCCAAATAAATTTTAATTGATGTCATTTTTTTCTTTCATTGTATCTGTTTTCTGTCATTATTCATTTGAATGAATGAAATTATTCAAAACCACTCAATGCACATCAATAAATGTTTGTTAAAGAGTACTGTAATGATATTATTCCCCTTGATTTTAATTAAAGGAAATTCAAAATACGTCTTTTTGCCCTTTGCCCAACTTCCACTACTGAATGAAAATGAGAATTTCTCAGGATAAGCAATAAGAAAATGATATACAAGTCAGCCACATCCTAGGATGTCACTGTTTTCCTCTTTTGCTAGGATAATTTACATCTGAAGAGTCAAATACAGCAGGACAAAGCCTGGTGGTGCTTCTTTCTTATGAAATACACTTGACCTTGTGCAATGGGGAGGGAAGGGGGCACAGCATAGCCTTTGAAAGAATGACATAGCACAAGAACACAACATAAACTGATTAGAATCAAATGGATCCAAGATGGCAAGCAAGTGAACTTCAACTAGACCCTGGTCTTCAGTATACATCCATTGTAACACATCAGCAAGCTAAATGACATGCCCAGAGGTGCCCTGAAGTTCCAAGACCAACGCTCAAAGGCCAAAAAGTAGGTGATGGCTTAATTCCTGGAAATCTCTGCCCCTTCCTCAACACAGTTGGAATAATCCTCCCACTCATGAGCCTGTGAGATTAGCCAGCCCATAAAAGCTAACCACACTACATTTTGAGGTCGCTCTCGCCTCCTGCAGTGGCCCACATTCTTGCCTCAGCAGTGTGCTTCTCCCAAGGCTGCTCTTGCCTTTTGAGATGGTACACACTCTGTGGAGTGTTTCTCTCTAAATAAATTCACTTCTTACCTATCACTTTGTCTCTCATTGAATTATTTTTTCCATGAGACATTAAGAACTAGAACTTCATCAGGTGGTAAAACCAGGTTTGTGGCCTCAGTTGAAAGACTGTGCATTTTGGCTGGGCAAGTCCTGGTCTCTTGGGTTTGAGTTTCAAACTGGGTTTTGACTGGGTGTGAGTCCTGGCACATATGTTCAAGTTCCAATCTGAGGTGAATGGTTTCACTTGGAAGGCCAGAAACATGTCCAGGGTCATACATACGTACCCTAGGTCTGGTGACTATGACCAGAGATGAACTGTGGAAGAATGTCAGAGATCAGGCTACTCTAATCTTTATTTTCAACCAAGAAGGTCAAGGCATCCTCAAGGCCCAGAAGGCTCTAGTGGCTGTCCATGCTAAGAAGCAGACTAAATCTGGGACTAAAGGTCTACATAGTATTTAAGACAGCAAGCCTTCCTAGAGTGCCATTTATGGTACAGGTTCATATTTCTATCCATTTAACATGACTAGCCACAGAGGTTTTTAAAACAGAACACTGACCTTTCTTTTACTCTCACTTAACTTTTCAGTTTGTGAGTGGTGAAGTGAAGATACACATAATAAATTTTCCTGGGAGTTTACCATGTGGCAGACAACACTCTCTACCCTGGGTACATATTATCTCATTTAATCTCCTCAATAGCCCTGTGGGGTCACTCCTATTATCATCCCTATTTTATGGGTGAGAAGATTGAGGCTTACAAAGGTTTGGGAACTTGCTCAAGACCAGTTACAGAGCTGAAATATAAACCCTGTTCTGTCTGGCTCTACAGGACAAGCTTTTCACCACTAGATCACTCTTCTGCTGTCCAAATCAAGGACACCTCTTCCATCTTCTCTATTAGAGAAGATCCACACACTTCATCAGTGGGGCAATCTGAAATCTGTCTTTTTATGGGAAAATGGTAAACCCTGAAATGAAGCTAACAGCATGCATGGGCTTTTTATAATAAAAGGAAATTCAAAACAGAATTTTGAAGAAAGACAGTGTCCCATTGCATACACAGGGTAGGGCTAGTATGCCCACAGGCCATAGAGTCAAAAGGTAAAAGCAGAAAGATTAAACAATCAAGATTAAGACATTTTTGTCTGTTTGATGCAATATCCTATCATACCTGATCCAAGTTTGGAGTACAAAATGAAGCAGGGCAAAGGCTAACAGAGTTTTCCCAAGAGAACACACTGGGCATAGCAAACACTCTCTTCCAAAAACAAAAGAGACAACTCTACAAATGGACATCACCAAATCAGTTCAGTTCAGTTGCTCAGTCATATCCGACTCTTTGAGACCCCATGGACTACAGCATGCCAGGCTTACCTGTCCATCACCAACCCCCGGGGTCTGCTCACAATCATGTCCATCAAGTCAGTGATGCCATCAAACCATCTCATCCTCTGTCAGCCCCTTCTCCTCCTGCCTTCAATCTTTCCCAGAATAAGGGTTTTTTCCAACAAGGCAGTTCTTCTCATCAGGTGGCCAAAGTACTGAAGCTTCAGCTTCAGCATCAGCCCTTCCAATGAATATCCAGGACTGATTTCCTTTAGGATTGACTGGTTTGATCTCCTTGCAGTCCAAGGGACTCTGAAGAGGTTTCTCCAGCACCACAGTTCAAAAGCATGAATTCTTCGGTGCTCAGCTTTCTTTATGGTCCAACTCTCACATTCATATATGGCTACCAAAAAATCATAGCTTTCACTAGATGGACCTATGTTTGTAAAGTAATGTCTCTGCTTTTTAATATGCTGTCTAGGTTGGTAATAGCTTTTCTTCCAGGAGCAAGCCTCTTTTAATTTCATGGCTGCAGTCACCATCTGTAGTGATTTTGGAGCCCAAGAAAATAAAGTCTGTCCCTGTTTCCATTGTTTCCCCTTTTATTTGCCATGAAGTGATGGGACTGGATGCCATGATCTTCATTTTTTGAACGTTGAGTTTTAAGCCAGGTTTTTCACTCTCCTCTGTGACTTTCATCAAGAGGCTCTTTAGTTTCTCTTCTGATTTTGGTACTGACATTACCAAATGGTCAATACCAAAATCAGACTGATTATATTTTTTGCAGCCGAAGATGGACAAGCTCTACACAGACAGCAAAAACAAGACCAGGAGCTGACTGTGGCTCAGATCATGAACTCCTTATTGCAAAATTCATACTTAAATTTAAGAAAGTAGGGAAAACCACTACGCTATTCAGGTATGAGGTAAATCAAATCCCTTACAGTTACATAGTAGAAGTGACAAATAGATTCAAGGGATTAGATCTGATAGACAGCGTTCCTGCAAAATGATGGATAGAGGCTCATAACACTGTATAGGAAGCAGATATCAAAACCATCCCCAAGAGAAAGAAATACAAAAAGGCAAAATGAGGAGGTCTTAAAAATAGCTGAGAAAAGAAGATAAACTAAAGACAAAGGAGAAAAGGAAAGATATATCCATCTGAATGCAGAGTTCCAAAGAATAACCTGGAGAGATAAGAGAGTCTTCCTAAGTGATCAATGCAAAGAGAGGAAAGCAAGAGAATAGGAAAGACTAGAGATGTCTTCAAGAAAATCAGAGATAGCAAGGGAACATTTCATGCAAAGATGGGCTCAATAAAGGACAGAAATGGTATGGACCTAACAGAAGCACAATATACAAAGAAGAGACAGAGATGGTATGGACCTAACAGAAGCAGAAGCTATAAAGAAGAGGTAGCAAGAATACACAGAAGAACTAAACAAAAAAAGATCCTAATGACCCAGATAACCATGATAGTTAGATCACTCACCTAGAGCCAGACATCCTGCAGTGCAAAGTCAAGTGGGTCTTAGGAATCATCACTATGAACAAAACTAGTGGAGGTTATAGAATTCCAGTCAAGCCATTTCAAATCCTAAAAGATGATGCTGTGAAAGTGCTGCACTCAATATGCCAGCAAATTTGGAAAACTCAGCAGTGGCCACAGGACTGGAAAAGGTCAGTTTTCATTCCAATCCCAAAGAAAGGCAATGCCAAAGAATGCTCAAACTACTGCACAATTGCACTCATCTCACATGCTAGCAAAATAATGCTCAAAATTCTCCAAGCCAGGCTTCAATAGTACGTGAACCATGAACTTCCAGATGTTCAAGCTGGATTTAGAAAAGGCAGAAGAACCAGAGATCAAATTGCCAACATCCGTTTGATCACTGAAAAAAGGAAGAGAGTTCCAGAAAAACATCTACTTCTGCTTTATTAACTACGCCAAAGCATTTGACTGTGTGAATCACAACAAACGGAAAAATTCTTAGAGATGGGAATACCAGACCACCAGACCTGCATCCTGAGAAATCTGTATGCAGGTCAAGAAGCAACAGTTAGTACTAGACATGGAAAAACAGACTGGTTCCAAATCAGGAAAGGAGTACATCAAGGCTGTATATTGTCATCCTGCTTATTTAACTTATATGCAGAATACATCATGTGAAATGCCGGGCTGGATGAAGCACAAGCTGGAATCAAGATCACTGGGAGAAATATCAGTAACCTCTGATACACAGATAACACCATAATTCTGGCAGAAAGCGAAGAAGGACTAAAGAGCTTCTTGATGAAAGTGAAAGAGGAGAGTGAACAAGTTGGCTTAAAACTAAACATTCCAAAAAGTAAGATCATGGCATCCGGCCCCATCACTTCATGGCAAATAGTTGGGGAAACAATGGAAGCAGTGGCAGACTTTATTTTGGGGAGCCCCAAAATCACTGCAAATGATGACTGCAGCCATGAAATTAAAAGACGCTTGCTCCGTGGAAGAAAACCTATGACTGACTTAGACAGCATATTCAAAAGCAGAGACATTACTTTGCCAACAAAGTTCCATATTGTCAAGGCTATGGTTTTTCCAGTAGTCATGTATGGATGTGAGAGTTGGACTATAAAGAAAACTGAGTGCTGAAGAATTGATGCTTTTGAACTGTGGTGCTGGAGAAGACTCTTGAGAGTCCCTTGGACTGCAAGGAGATCCAACAAGTCAATCCTCAAGGAAATCAGTTCTGAATATTCATTTCAAGGACTGATGCTGAAGCTGAAACTCCAATATTTGGCCACCTGATGCAAAGAGCAGACTCGTTGGAAAAGACCCTGATGCTAGGAAAGATTGAAGCTGGGAGAAGGGGACTCAAAGGATGAAATGTTTGGATGGCATCACTGACTCAATGGACATGAGTTTGAGTAAACTCCGGCAGTTGGTAATGGACAGGGAAGCCTGGCCTGCTGTGGTCCATGGGGTTTCAAAGAGTTGGACACGACTGAATGACTGAACTGAACTGAACTCCTTGGAAGAAAAGCCATGACAAACCTAGACAGCATATTAAAAAGCAGAGACATTACTTTGCCAACAAAGGTCCATATAATCAGATCTATGGTTTTTCCAGTAGTCATGTATGGATGTAAGACTTGGACCATAAAGAAGACTGAGTGCCGAAGAACTGATGCTTTTGAATTGTGGTGTGGGAGAAGACTCTTGAGAGTCCCTTGGACAGCAAGGCGATCAAACCAGTCAATCCTAAAGGAAATCAGTCCCGAATATTCATTGGAAGGACTAATGCTGAAGCTCTAATACTTTGGTCACCTGATTTGAAGAGTTGACTCATTCGGAAAGACCCTAATTCTGGGAATGATTGAGGGCAGGAGGAGAAGGGGGCGACAGAGAATAAGACTGTTGGATGGCAGCGCTGACTCAACTGGCATAAGATTGAGCAAACTCCAGGAGTTAGTGAAAGACAGGGAAGCCTGGCATGTTGTAGTCCATGGGGCTGCAAAGAATCAGACACAACTAAACAACTGAACAATGGCAATGTGACCTAGTAGTTCCACTTCTGGTTATTTATCCAAAGAAAATGAAAACATTAATTCAAAAAGAAACATGTTCTTCTTTGTTGACTGCAAAACTATTTACAGTAGCTGAGATACAGAAACAAAGTAGGTGTCCAACAACAGATGGATACAAAAGAAGTAGCATATATACATACACATATATACACACACACACTGTATGTGTGTGTGTGTGTGTGTGTGTGTGTGTGTGTGTATACACTGGAATATTACTCTGCCATTAAAAGAATGAAATCTTGCCATTTGTGGCAACATGGATGTACCCAGAGGGTATTATGCTAAATTAAATAAGTTAGAAAGAGAAAGACAAATGCCATGTGATTTCACTTGTACATATAATCCAAAAACCAAAGTAAGACATAAACAGGCTTATAAGTACAGAGAACAAACTGGTAGTTGCCAAAGGGGAATGAGGTGGGGGGATTTGTGAAATAGGTAAAGGGGACTAATAGATAAAAGCTTCCTGTTATAAAATAATAAGTCTCAGGGATGTAATGTACACACAGGAAATACAGTTGATAATTTTGTAACAACTTTGTATGATGATGGATTGTAACTGGATTTATTGTGGTGACCGTTTTGTAATGTATAAAAATATTGAATTGTTATGCTGAACACCTCAGACTAATATCATAGTGTATGTTAATTACAACTCAATACAAAAAAGACAGCAAGTTACTCTGTAGATCAGAATCATGCTCTGCACAGCTGAGCGGGGTCAGGCGATGACCGTGAGTTAAGGGTGGTACTTGGTACACCTGGGGTGAACCCCTGAGGACCCTTCACACCAAGGTCTTTGCCACAGCTGTCATCACATTGCCTAGTCTTTCTGCGACTTTCACAGTGGTGTTTTTGTGGAAAGGACGAGGGAGAGGAATAGCTATTGAAAGGCCATCTGAACCTTCCTTTAGGACAGGTGGGATTCTATAAACCCATAAGGGGATGTTGCAATTTTCCAATGTAAGCAAAACAGATTTCTCCCTTCAGTATAAGACACATACATCTGACTGAAAACTGAAAATTTGAAATCGTTTCTGCTACTTTTTCCATCTTTTTATGTGAGAGAATTTTATTTGAAATGTCATTTTTAATTAGTCTTCAGTATCCACTATATCCAGCAAAACAGTTGTCTTTATCATTTCTATAAGTTTTCTTTACTAGCTTTTAATAATAAATAACACATATCCAGCACCTAATGTGAATAAAGCATTATTTTAAGCATATATATACATACTAATTCATTACACACAAAAAACTCTATCAAGCTGAAGCCATCATCATCCGTATTTCCCAGATGAGGACAAGAGGCTCAGTGCCCAAGGTCACATGGACAGTAAGTGATGCTGAGATTCAATCCAGGAGCACTGACCGCGCAGTCTAGCTATATCTTTCACCACTGCATGAAGCCTAATTTTAGTCTTCAAAGCTACGAACTTTTGACAGTGTAACATTAGTCATCTTTCTCTAGTTCTAGAATCAAGAATGAGACAAAGTCTAGCAAGTTATATATTGAGTGTAGGTAGAGATGCATCCCACAGATTCCAGGATATACCCCTCCTATGACATAGCCAAACAAATTATATGATCATCTTGCTCAAGCAGGAAAAGAGGAAAGGAAGTGAAGCCAGCTTACTGATCTTGGGCAGCAGCTTGATGGGGACAAGGAGAGGAAGGGTACCAAAATGAAACTGCAGAGAAATCTAGAGCCAATCTCTAGCACCTAAACAGATCATCGAGAACTTCCCTGGCTAGTCCAGGGGCTAAGAGTTTGCCTGCCAATCAGTGTACACAGTTTTGATCCCTGTTCTGGGAAGATTCCACGTGTCATGGAGCAACTAAGCCCTCGTACTGCAACTGCCGAAGCCCACATGCCTGGAGCCCATGCTCCACAACTAGAGAAGCCACCACAGTGAGAAGCCCACCACAGCTAGAGAGGAGTCCTTGCTCGCCACAACTAGAGGAAGCCCACGTGCAGCAATCAAGACCCAGCATGGGCATAAATACATAATAAAATAATAAATCAGGCTATCAAAGCAAAGCCGAAGCACACACAGCACATGCAGGAACTGTAACGAAAGGCCAGCAGAAGAGAGATAATCAGAGAAGATGACAGCTTGCAGTAATCCAGACACATCCTGGAGATGGGCGCAAATGACCACTGGGGAACTCTCATACGCTTTCAGCGCATGTGCACAGATAGGTCAGGTCCATTCACAAGAGCAGGAATAAGATAGTCATATACAGTAATAAGTTCTATGACCATCAAAGCTGGCACACAGGATGTATGTCCATAAACTTCTATGTAAGATAAGCAGTAAGAGTATGTATTAAGGTGAGGGATAAACAAGGCAATTCAGACCATAAAATTCCAAAGGATCAATAATATATGCAGGAAATTAACTTTACAATAAAGTTAACAGACACGCAAATAAAATATCAAGAAAGTAAAAACCTTGACTAGCTGTAACCCTGACTAGTAATTCTTTTTATTATGGTCTTCAATACAATTTAATAAAAGTATTGATCTTCTAGTATATGTGATTGAGGACACTAGGAATTACAGGGACTCAAATGCCATTAACTTGCAACTGCACAAGGTAATCGCGATCCATCATCTTACTAACACAAGTAAACAACTGCAGTACCATAAGGAACATCAAGAAAAGAGCTGGTCAGAACAAGGAAACATTTAGAGGAAGGAGGTGGCATTTGAGATACATCTAAAATCTCTCCAGTGAAAAGGACAGGCGACGGAAGACAGGGAATGACGTGGACAGAACTAGGGTGGTGACAATGGGTTTAAGTGAAAGGACCAAAGTAAGAAACCCTGCAGCCCTTGCAGCCAGTGTGGTCAGATTGAGGGAGAAATCAAAGATGAGAGGAAACATCTTCCTTTATAGAGTATCTTAATCCCAGCCTGGCACTAGGGCAGCCTCTTGAAAGAAGACCTCACACTGTTCCTAAGGACCACCTACCTCAGCATCCCCTGCCATCCTCACCACCCAGGCTTCAGGAGAGGGGCTGCAAGCCCTGGACACTCTGACTAAAGCTAATTAATAATCCTTCCCTTAAATCATTGCACCCCCAGCAGTGTTTTACATTCTCCACTTTTACCTCCACAGTACAGCTGAGACAAAACCAACATATTTGGAAAGAATTTACTAAAGGCTGATAGTGAAGTTGCTCAGTCATGTCCAACTCTTTGGACTGTAGCCTACTACACTCCTCTGTCCATGCGATTTTCCAGGCAAGAGTACTGGAATGGGTTGCCATAGGGATTGATAAAAGGGAAGAAACCCCAAAGATATAATGAATCAGAAACAAGATAGAGGTTAGCCCCCTGGGCCCATAGAGTACAGTTGGCATCAGGCCTTCCCATCTCCACATCTTTCCAGATGGTAGATACTGTGTTTAATGACCAGGCACCCCTCAGAGTCAGGCTCCTCAGAGTCAGCCCAGGATAGCAAACACATAAGCACAGCCTGTGCTGTCTCCCATGCCCCACTGTGGAATCTGCTTTTTACGTAATCAACTAATTAGTCAATTATATGAGACCTGATCTTGCTCTTCACCCTTATAATTCTCAATAATGAAAACCACAGCAAACAGCAAAACAAACAAACAACAAAACACATACCCCACACACATACCAAACACATAAACACAACCATAGAAAGGATCCATTAAAAAACAAACAGCAAAACAAACAGCAAAACACATACCCCACACACATACCAAACACATAAACACAACCATAGAAAGGATCCATTAAAAAATATAGGAAGTGTTTAAAAGGAGCTGATTAGTGAAGACAGGGGTGGGGGAAGTGAGAAAGAAAGAAAGAGTCAAAGGAAAATGACCTTGGTTTGTGAAGTGGTCGATTTTGAAAAGTCAAAAATACATCCAGGCAGAGATACATAGCAAGTAAAGAAATGGGGTGTGTGTGTGTGTGTTGCTCAGTCGTGTCTCTTTGGGAACCCATGGTCTGTCCATGGAATTCTCTAGGCAAGAATACTGGAGTGGGTTGCCATTCCCTTCTCCCAGAGATCTTCCCAACCCAGGTACTGGCTTGAACTGGGGTCTCCTGCATTGCAGGCAGATTCTTTACCATCTGAGCTACAGTTAATAAAGGAGGTTAACCCTAGAGATGCTGAAAAAAAAAAGTTGCAGTTCTGGGAATGTTTAAGTAGAAAGTATAAAAAAAGAGGCAAGGGAGAGGAAGAAAAAACCTTTGGGAATGCCCCTATCATACAGAGTAGGGGACACAAGAGGAAAAGAGGAATTGACAAGATGGAGACCTGGAGGATGCAAATGAGACAGAAGGTGGTAAAGAGGACACACTCAAGAAAGAGGAAGTGGGCAGCTTTAGAGAAAGAGGCAGGTTAAACTAAGCAAGCCCACTGGATAGAAAGGAAAGAACACAGCTGCTTTTGGAGTGGCAGGATTTAGCACAGTGGTAGGGGAGGTCAGAACCTGGGCGAGAGTGATCAGCAAGAAGGGGTGGGGCATATGCCTTCACTTGGAGGAAGAAAGGAGATGGGATATGAAGGAATTAGGACTCTACATTTGGCTGGTACCGAGAACCCGCCCATTATAGTCACTGCTGTCTCTCCAGCACTAAGACCTATTCTTGGAAGAGGTACCCAAGAAATACTGTTCATGGAATGTTGCCTATTCAGTGAATGCTGTTGTTTGATTAAGAAAATGAATTAGTCAGTGAATACAATACTAATTCTTGAGGAAGGACAAGAGAATAATCTTGCTATGGCACTCGTGTGATTCAGGTATGAAGGCTGCAGTTACACTCTCTGAAGATCTAGTTGCAAGATAAAAGCTGTTGATGCAGTTCTCATCTGTTGGATTTAGTGTGGGGCAGAGAGTGTCAGTCCCACCAGTGAGAGAGGCTGAAGTCAGTCTCTTTGACAATCATCTGAAGAAAAAGGGAGTCTTTCAGTACTGGACATTAGAACTCAGAGGAAAACACCAGGACAACTGCAGAACAGAAATCCCCCCCTGTCATGAGCATGAAAGCATGAAGACATGCTGAAAGGAGATCCTGGGGGCGGGGCTTAGGAGGGGCAGGTTGTCAAGAAGGGGCTCTCCATGTGGAGGGCAGTGGAGAGCAAGGAACCGAAAACCCAGATGAGTGCCCTCAGGTCTGGGAAAACCCTTTCGGGCTAGAGGACACCTAACTCAGGCTACTGGTTCTTGTCCTGTGTATTAAATCTGTTTGTTCTGGCCCACATTTAAAGTTTTTGAAAGTTCCTGTCTGGGTCTGAGACTACGGAAGGATTCAGCCAGCACTGGTGACCCTAAATGGCAGTAAGAGCAGAAAAAGCCCAGGGATTAGTGCTCCAGACTAACCACCAAGACATCTTAAAGGTTCTGAGTTTATTTTATTAGGTGACATGGTATTCCCTTACAGGGAATCCAAGAAAGGAATTTGTTTTTTCTCCTGTTGCTGCTCATTGTGTTTTTTCTTTGATTCTGACCAAGGAGAGCTGAGCAATTCTGACATCTAGAGGGAGAGAACTGTAGAGGACAGCAGAGAGGTTTGGTTAGAAGCACCGAGACGATGTAATTAAACAAAGCCCCAGGAGAGAGGAGAGGCCACAGGGTCCAGAGAGCTGGGAAGGCTTGTTTTTACAGTGCAATACAAAGAAACATCAAGAGCAAAGAGATGGCAAGCAAACAGAGCTCAGGTGAGAAGCCAAGGGGACAGAGTCAGCCAGAGAGCTGATGCAGCACAGAAAGTTCACACAGCTGCTGCGGCGAGGCCACCAGAGGGCTGCAGAAAAGCCTCTGCAATCTACAGGGCCTGGACTGTTGGAATTTCTAGAAACTCTAATCAGCACCATTTAATACCATCAATACCTAGAGCAATACTTGGTAACCTGAAGCTTTTGTTTTTTTGATTGAAGATGCAATCTTACACTTAAGCCAAGTTCAGTTCACCATAATGGATCCATATCCACATATCAAGTCATAATAATGGGATAAACTCACACCTCATCGCACAGTCATCTCACAATTTTAAAAAGATTCTAGTCAAAGGAATTACAATTAATTGTAATTAATTAATTACACCCTGATTATTTTCCTTCAAATAGAGTCAAGTTGTACTGTTTTGTACCAAGACCTTTAAGCTCTTTCAGATGAAAGAAATCTTAAAAATTATCTAGTCCAACCTCTCAACTCTAATGACCTCAGTTTTTTTGACATCTGTGGCAGACCCAACCAGTCCCCACCGCAGCCTTGTGGCCCTCTCCGTTTCTCAGCCACCTTTGCGGTACACCATATAGATAAGCTCTGACCAGCCGGACACTGATGGACCCTAAGCTAAGTCACCCCCAGACTTCGCCCTACCTTGGATGGAGAAGGACCAGCCAACCCTCATCGTATCAGACTCTGCTTGAGATGTAAATAAACTTCCATCAGCATTCACAGATCTATCTCTTTCAGCAGCAAGCATTAATTGATTTTCAAGCCTTCTTTTAATTACCTAGCAACTAATGAGTTGCCAATCATGCCAGAGAAAGTGGTAGAGATTATTATCTATACCACTTATCTAAGATACAAAGGATTAAAAAAAGACAGCAAACCAGTCAAGTAACTCATGTTTAAAATATAGTGGCAGCTTAAATTATCTAAAGGTTATTGAGACATGACTTATAAGGCTTTAGCCTCACCCACTAAGAACCAAGAAATAAGCTACAGAGGTCTTAAAACAACCCAGCCTGAGAGCTAAATGGCACTTTACAGCTTTGATCACTAGTTAGCCTCTCAGGCTCCAGTTATTCACTCAAATCATCTTGATGTAAATAAAACAGTCTTGGAAATCCAGTTTGTTATCTCACATCAGATAGCTTCAGATAACTACCAGGAAATTGGAAGCCATAAGAATTACTGCTAGAAGGGTGCATATTACAACATTCTGAGATCCATTTGTAAAGGATATCACCCATTTTATAAAGGATGATTGAAACTTGCCCTTCCTCAGAGTCTTGAAGACATCATAGGAGGTCTGGTAAAATTGGTAAAAATGACTTGGTATCCTCAACTAGTTCTTGTAAGTTTCCAAATAAGGTAGGACAATGTGTAATAAGTCTCTGTAAATGGTTACTCAAAAGAGTTTCAGTGTTTAAGGCCACACACTTGCTTATTTGAAAAACTGGCATGTGAGGGCCACCTTACTCCCCCAGTGCGCACGTGATGATGTTCAAATATGCAGGACACTGCCATCTGCACACTGTTCAGAAGCAAAACTGAGAATCGGTGGCTCCTTCCAAACCATTGTGGGTGCTCAGATCCAGACAGAGGGAAATCAGAATTCCATGGGCAAAATCAAGATCCAAAGATCATGTGAAGCAGAAAGGATCTTAAGTAGCAGAAGGGCTAGATGCCAGGAGGGCACCCACTCATCTCCCTGCAGAGCAGAAACCAGAGCCCATGTCCTCTGCTTTCTGAGCTCGAGTATAACTATCCACATCATACACACACAAAAAAATCCTTTCTGAACTTACATCTTCTCCATCCCTTCCCAGGCCTCCCCTTGATCCTGATCCAAGGCCTGATGTGCTCACCTGCAGAAAGCAGTGCCCAACTGGGGCGTGCTCCGGAAGCGTGGCGTTGTACACCTGCTTCAGGAAAACGGGCTCGTTGTCATTCACGTCGTCCACGGCGATGCTCACCAGACAAGTGGCCGAGAGCGGGGCTCTCCGAGGTCGTGGGCCACCACTCTCAGTTCTATGGCCTCCTGGGCCTCTCGGTCCAGGCTCCGGGTGGTGCTGATCACACCACTCTCGGGATCAATGCTGAAGGATGGTCCACACTCAGCGGGGGGCCTCGGAGTCTCTGGGTTACAGAGAGCGGGGAGAGGAAGCAGCGCATAGCGCAGCCTGGCATGGTCCGTGCCAGGCTCATCTGCGTCGGAGGCACTGACACACAAGACCATGGTGCCGGGAGCCGCGGCCTCGGACACCGAAGCCCAGTAATGCTCCTGGCTGAAGAGAGGTGGCTGATCATTGAGGTCAGCAACCCGGAGCAGTAGAGTCTCCTCGGTGCTCAGCGGCGGGATCCCGCATCTGTGGCCACCAGTCGCAAATCATACAGGTCTCGGCTCTCCTATCTAGGGGCCCCTCGACGCAAAGGAAAAATACTCCTGGGGAGCCTCCGGACCGCAGCACAAAGGCTCCCTCACCGCCCTCCAAGGTCAGAGAGACGCTCCCGACTCCGAGGCCTCCATCGAGCTCCCCGGCGGCTTCCCCTTCCTTCTCTGGGTCACCTTCCGCGTCTGACACCGAGACCCGAGCCACATAGTCGCCGACTCGAGCGCCCTCGACGACGCGCGCGGCCCCTCCTTCGGTGAGGAAGAGTAGATGAATAGCGGGCGGGTTGTCATTCACGTCCAGCACCGCGATGGACACGCGCACGGTGGCGACCTCGGGCGCAGCGCCTCCGTCACGGGCCTCCACCACCAGCTGGTGCCAGGCCTGCGCCTCGCGGTCCAGCGGCCTGTGCACCCGCACCACCCCGCTCAGCTCCTCCACCACGAAGTAGGCCGCGTCGTCCAGCGTCCTGCCGCTACCACCGGCCCCGGGAGCCTGCCGGGAGCGGATGCTGTAGCGCACGTGGCCGTTGGGCCCCAGGTCACGGTCGGTGGCGCGCACGCGACAGACTTCGGTGCCGGGCCGAGCGTCCTCGCGAACCGCGGCGCGGTACTCGCTCTCCTCAAAGACTGGAGGATTGTCGTTCTCATCCAGCACGCACAGTTCCACTCGCAGGCGGCCGGTGCGCCGCGGGCGACCGCCGTCCCAAGCCTCGATCTGCAGCTCGTGTGCCGCCACCGCCTCTCGGTCCAAGCGCCGAAGCAGCACCAAGTCTAGGGGCTCAAGGGGCGACGAGGACGGCAGCGACGGTGGCGACCCCGGGGCCCCGTAGCGCAACTGGAAAAAAGGTCCGGCGGGGTCCTCAGACAGGCTGGACGGTTGCACCAGGGTGTAGCCCTGTATGCTGAAAAGCCCAGCGTCCGGGTCTCGGGCGCCTGGCAGGCGGAAGGCGGTACCTGGTGGGCTGAGCTCGGAGACGTTGAGTTGCAGGGAGTCCAGAGGAAAGCGGGGCGAGTGGTCGTTCACGTCGTTGACTTGAATCTCCACCTGCACCACCGCGCCCAGCAGCGTGGCGGCCACGAAGCTGTAGTAGTCGCGCTGCTCGCGGTCCAGGCGCCGCGCCGTGCGGATAATGCCTGTGTCCGGGTGCACTTGGAAGTCATCCAGCAGCGGAGAGTCATCGGAATCCTCCGACAGAAAGAAGCCGCCCCTCTCCTGCTGCTGCTGCGTGGCGGGCAGCCCCGCACGGATGTCGCCGACCAGAGTGTCCGGAGGAAGGCCCTCGTCCACGGAAAGGCTGAGGTTGAACACCTGGGCAGACGAGCCCGAGGCCGCCCACAGCCACGCGTGCACGCAGAGCCCGAGCAGGAAGCGCTGCGCCCCGGCGCCGCCGCCGCCCTGCCGCCCGCGGGGTGACCCTCCGCTTCCAGGGAGCAGGAGGCGCTTCCAGGCTGGACGCCCTTCACCCATCCTCCGCCCTGAAGGGCTCATGTCTCCGCCAGCTCCTTGGGAAGGCTCCCTGGTAACTGCTAGCTTGTGGCGGAGTGGCAGAAAAATCCAGGAGCCTCTTCGGTATCTGAGCCAAAGAAGAAAAGACTTTGTTTGGCAAACAAACTGACAGACGCAGGAGTTCCCGTGGTTACATCTGCAACTGGTGAAGACGTCCTTCTCCCGCAGCTCTCGCAGACAGGCCGGGGGAGCTCGAGCCGCTTCCACCGCTGTCAGCCACCTTTGAGCCCCTGGATCTCTTTACATGAGTCTCATCTCTTTTTCTCTCTCTTTTTATTCCTTTGACATCTGTTCCTTGTTCGGCTCGGCTGGTTGTTTCCCCCTGGTAAAGTCAGGTGCATTATTTCCTTTGCCAAAAAGGATGAAATTATTCAAAGCGCGCACATACGGAGAAGCTGGGGGTCGGGCCGGGGAAGAGGGTAAGGTAAGGGCGGGAGGGCGCGGGGCCGGAGCGGGAGGGAGGGAGAGGCGGATCCGACTGCGGCGCAGTCAGCGGCTCCCGGGCGGCCGCGCCCGCCGCGTCTTGGGGCGCGGGGGACCGCGCGCCTCCCGCCGGTTCTCCTCCGCGCGCCGTGACGCGGCCACACACCCGGGCGAACTCCCACCTGCGAGGCGCAGCTGCAGCTGGGCACGTTCCTGGTCAGGCTAGGGGCGGAGGAGAGGAGAGCAAACGTGAGAGGAGCCGGAGATGGGGACCATGGGGCGCGTGGGGATCGCGCAGGCTGGGCTAGGCGTGAAAGTGGCTAGGGGTGGGGAAGGTGAGGGGACAGCCCTCCCCGCTCCATCCCTGAGACTGGCTCTGCAGCGGGCCTGACGCTGGGGAGCTCCTGCCGAGCGGAGAGGGCGGGGGGGGTGGTGGTTATCATTACACTGGAGAGCCAAACTTGTGTTATCCATGTGGCGAGAAAGACTCGTCCCCAGCGGAAGGACAGATGGAGTCAAAGGCCGATGCACAGCTGGGGCCGGAATGACTGCAAAGGGGGAGAAGGCGGAACTTGGAAAAACCTTCGAGAAACCCTGAGAAATCTGTGACACACATGGTGCAAACCAAGCTTTATTATGCCGCGCTACCACTCGGCGAGACGTGTGAGCGACTTATCACTCCCCTCTGCTACCGGCAATGACGACAATAGATTCGGCTTGCGAACACTTTTTATGCATTCAGCGCCATCACAACACTTCCAGGATGGTTTACGATGCTGATTTATGGGCAGAAAGACGGGGTAGCCGAGGCCATCACCTTCCCAAGCTCCACGAGCAGGGAAGTTTGCAGGCAAAGCAACTACTGATACCTCTCTCAAAATAGCTTGTGTCTGAGCCGGAGATTATCAATGAATCGCGAGTTTCCCTTCAATTATCCGTAATAGTAGGATAAATTGCCTCTCTTAAAAAAATGCCAGAGGAAAGACTCTGCCCTCTCAAGGATGGCTTGTCATATTTAGCAAATGGTTTCTGCAATTTTGCATTTAGACCAGAAGAAAGGCTTAATTTCCTAGATACTGTTGCTCTCCTTTGTTGTTGTTTAGTCCCTAAGTCCTGTCTGACTCTTGAGACCCGATGGACTGTAGCGCGCCAGGCTCCTCTATCCATGGGATTTCCCAGGAAATAATCCTGAAGTGGGTTGCCATTTCCTTCTCCAGGAGATCTTCTGACCGAGGGATTGAACCCACATCTCCTGCATTGGTAGGTGGATTCATTATCACTGAGCCATCAGAGAAGACATTTAAGGAGCACCAAAAGCCCTGAGTAGCAGTCCCTTACAGCAAGATGTCTTTTTAATATATATATAATTGCTAATCTACAGCCATACCATCACCCCTATGGCTGATAAAATAACAATAAATGTATTTTATAGCAGACAATTTCATATATATGGAGACATTATTGAAACAAATTCAGTGTCTCTAAACCAATGTATCTCTTCTCCATTGAGATTTGTTACTAGTCTTTAGTCTCCTTTAACCTCAGCCTCTGAAATCTCACCCTCACTAGGCCCCCTGTCCCTTTGTAAGTGATCCTCAAGCAAACATCCAGACTGATACTTTTAAAACTAACTCAAATCATGTCACACACACCCCCAACCCCACCCTCCCCTCTTAGAACCTGTCAGTATATTTCCATTATACTTGAATTTTAATTCAGACTCCCTTCAAAGAGTGCAGGACTCTACCTAGCATGGTGCTATCCACCCTTCTGACCTCACAGCTGTCCATCCAGCTCCACTGCCTTCTTTCTGACCTTAGTTCCTATTGCGGACTGAGCACTTGGGTCTCCTTCAAAATTCATGTGCTGAAATCCTGTCCCCCACCCAGTGTGATTGGCTTTAGGAGGGCAAGTTTTGAGGGTGATTAGATTACTTGATTTTCCATCCATGGGGTCGCTAAGAGTCGGATATGACTGAGCGACTTCACTTTCCCTTTTCACTTTCATGCATTGGAGAAGGAAATGGCAACCCACTCCAGAATTCTTGCCTGGAGAATCCCAGGGACGGGGGAGCCTGGTGGGCTGCTGTCTATGGGGTCGCACAGAGTCGGCCACGACTGAAGCTACTTAGCAGCAGCAGCAGCAGATTACTTGAGGTCATGGGATTAGCGCCTTTAAGTGAATGAGGAGAGGACCTGAAGCTCTCTGCTTCTCACCATGTGATGGTAGAAAAAGCCAGTGGCCCACAAACGGGAAGAGGTCCTGCCCCAGAACTCGACCATGCTGGCACTCTGATCTGACTTCCAACCCTCAGAACTGTGAAAACAAGTGTCTGTTGTTTATAAGCAACCCCCACGCCCATCCCAGCATCAGTGACTCAGTGGACATGAATTTGAGCAAACTCAGGGAGATAGTGAAGGACAGGGAAGCCTGGCATGCTGCAATCCATGGGGTCACAAAGAGTTGGACACAATTGAGTGACCAAACTTTGTTCCAGCAACTTGAGCAGACTCTGACAGCTTGTACATTTGAATTGTGAGGCCCTTTCTGTGCCTGGGAGTTCTTTCTTCTGATTTGTGAAGATCTGGCCATTTCTCACTCAGGTCTCAATTCAAATACCAGCTGTTTGGAGACCTTCCTTGACCACCCTACCTACCTCAAGTAGCTTCTCTGCCTTAAACTGCATCCTTATATTAGATTTCATTCACAGTGTCCATCAGCACCTGAAATTAGTTTGTTTCATTCTTTCATTTATTATTGTAATCTCAACCCTCTTCAGGCACTTTAAGTGCTGCTTTATCCCAGAACCTAGAAGAGTACTACCGTAGTGTGGCTTTATTCACTAAATGTCTGTTGGATGGATGACTGAATGGATGGTTGTTGAACTGAAGAATAGATGGAAAGATGAATCATTGAAGGGGGTGGGATTTGAAGCCATAACTCAGAAATAATTGGTGTGAGATCTTTTATTGTGATGAATTGTATCTTCTCAGTTTAATCATTTTGAACATTCTATGGAGCTTTATACTCATTTTTGAACTTCTTCAATTTATTTGGCTAACTATATCATTATCAAATATTTACTTGAGTCTAAAAATAAAGGAAAAGGAGCTAGTTTCTCCACAGCTTTCACTGACACATTCACTGTAAACAGTGGTTTAGTTTAGAAACAAATGGGAAATCAGGAACTTGAAACATCTATTTTCCCATTCGTTTTTAGGCTTTCTCTTTCATAATGTACAATTCAAGGTCTCCTGCCCATTTCACAGTGTCCTTTATTGAATTCCTGAGCAGCCTTCTAGAATTAATAATTCAATTTAGTTGAGTAAAAGAAATAATATTTCTCAAATATGCAAAAAATAATTGTATATAGCACAGGGGTCAGCAGCCTGCAAGAACTAGGTCCAGATCTGACCCTCTTGAGAGAAACATCAGGGTATAACCAGCAATAATTTGGGTTTTGAAGCTGGGAAGCACTGGCTCTGTTCTATAATTTGGGGCAAGTTATTTCAATCTTGATAAACATTAATTTCCCCTTCTCTAAGCTGAGGATTAAAATATTTAGCTCTCAAGGATGTTATGAGCCTTAAAGGAGACAATGTATGTGGACTAGCACATAGAAAGCATCCAGTAGATGCCACTTCTCTTGTCCTCTGTTGCTTGCTTGATTAATGTTTTAGGGGTAAATGTTTGGGGTAAAATGTTTGGGGATTATCAGTAATATCAAACTCTGACTTCTTAGCCCCCTTGAGTATTAGGAGAGGAAAAATATAAAATTCCTAGAGTCATAAACAGAAATTATCATGGGCAGAAATAGCAGATTTTCCCTTGGTGATACTTGGTTTAAGTAGTACAGGAAGTCCATCATCAAAAACTTTTTCTCCCAGTCTGTAGCTAGGCCATCACTTTGTAATAGTTAACTTAAATAGTCTAAATAGTAAGGGCCTGAAGAATCTCACATAAACCCTTCAGGAAAGGAATTATAATTATTATCCCCATCTTGCAGATGAAGTAACTGAGATTCAGGGCACTGCAAATAACTTGATCAAAGTCACATAAGTGTAAATATGTAAGTGGTGGTACACCTGTTGTCCATAGTTTTCTGGAAACTTCACTGGTCATTTATCATCTCTGTGACCTTCATTTATCATTTTCATGCAAATCTGTCATGCTTGTCATGCTTCTGAGTTCTCTTGAAATCCATACAGTGAGATAGTAAGAGTTTTGGACACTTGCTTGGGTGAATGGTGAAATGGCACAGAAGAGCCTCAGTGAAGTGGCTCCTTTGAAACTCAACAGAAAGAAACTAACTATTTAGAAATGGTACTAAAGGCAAGCAAGGAGAATTGTGTGGAATATGCAGGGGTTTCTTCCCTTCTGCTTCCCCAAGGGGAAGACCCTCTGAAGTTAGGAAGGACACTATGACTGCAGTGAGGACCCCTGCCAACTTTGGTTCACATGCCATCTTTCTAAAAAGATGAACTAAAGAGTGTTTGGAGTGTTTAATTCGGGGTTTAAATTTTATACAGCAATTTGGCTAGGGCATGGTTCTGAGTTCTTCAGTCAATCACTAGTCTAAATGTTGTTATGAAGGATCACGTAGATGTGATTAAGATCTATGAGGAGGGAGATAATTTAATGATATGGTGGCCCTCACCTCATCACTCAGGTGAAAGCCTTCTGAGCAAAATCTAAGGTTTTCCAGAGAAGAAGGAATTGTGCCTCAAGACTATAACTTAGAGATCCTGAGTGTCTATCCTACTGGCCCGCCCTACCAGTGTGTTTCTTGGTTCTGTTTCTCTGCTGCTGCTGCTGCTAAGTCACTTCAATCGTGTCCGACTCTGTGTGACCCCATAGACGGCCCACCAGGCTCCCCCGTCCCTGGGATTCTCCAGGCAAGAACACTGGAGTGGGTTGCCATTTCCTTTTCCAATGCATGAAAGAGAAAAGTGAAAATGAAGTCGCTCAGTCATATCTGACTCTTAGTGACCCCATGGACTGCAGCCCACCAGGCTCCTCCATCCATGGGATTTTCCAGGCAAGAGTACTGGAATGGGTTGCCATTGCCTTCTCCGTCTGTTTTTCTGGAGAACTCTAATATAGAGCTTTATAAAAGGAAGTGATTTAGTGTCTAATATCAAAGTCTATATTTCATATATACATATATCTTGCATTCATAAAGGTTTAAAGTCATGATCCTGGACATGATGAGGATCTTGTCCAGATAGGTAATACCTGCTAGATAATCCCGCACCCCTCCCTACCTTAAGACATAACCCATCCCAGAGAGATAAGTGATAGTTTTTTCCTTCTTTTTGGTTTTGAGAACTGATTCTATACATATCCATTCTCTTTTCTCAACCCAGCAGAATATGATTTAATTTTATAGAGTATTGGTCTCTGTTTTTGTTATCAATGTATAATTATTTCCTCTGGTTCTTTGGGAAAATGGAGAAAAATGGGTCAATGATTTCTTTATAGCAATATTTCATCATGTGGATGGGGAGAAGTATAACATGGCTTATCATTAAGTAGATTCGGATATACTATATCAAATCATATTTTTCAAATCTAGTAGAAACTGGAATGTAAGAGTTACAAGCTAAAGTTCTCCCTACATTTGAAGATTATGGTATCAGTAGGCCTGAGACAGAAGCCCCAGCTAAAGTAATTCCTGCCCAATTTTTCCCAAGTTTTCACTCTCTCCTAAATTATTATCCCTCCCAGTAACTGTTCAGTTGCTCAGTCATGTCTGACTCTTTGCGACCCCATGAATCACAGCACGCCAGGCCTCCCTGTCCATCACCAACTCCTGGAGTTCACTCAAACTCATGTCCATAGCATCGGTGATGCCATCCAGCCATCTCATCCTCTGTCTTCCCCTTCTCCTCCTGCCCCCAATTCCTCGCAGCATCAGAGTCTTTTCCAATGAGTCAACTCTTCGCATGAGGTGGCCAAAGTATTGGAGTTTCAGCTTTAGCATCAGTCCTTCCAATGAACACCCAGGACTGATCTCCTTTAGGATGGACTGGTTGGGTCTCCTTGCAGTCCAAGGGACTCTCAAGAGTCTTCTCCAACACCACAGTTCAAAAGCATCAATTCTTTGGCGCTCAGCTTTATTCACAGTCCAACTCTCACATCCATACATGACCACTGGAAAAACCATAGCCTTGACTAGATGGACCTTTGTTGGCAAAGTAATATCTCTTCTTTTCAATATACTATCTAGGTTGGTCACAACTTTCCTTCCAAGGAGTAAGCGTCTTTTAATTTCATGGCTGCAATCACCATCTGCAATGATTTTGGAGCCCCCAAAATAAAGTCTGACACTGTTTCCACTGTTTCCCCATCTATTTCCATGAAGTGATGGGACCAGATGCCATGATCTTCATTTTCTGAATGTTGAGCTTTAAGCCAACTTTTTCACTCTCCTTTTTCACTCTCATCAAGAGGCTCTTTAGTTCCTCTTCACTTTAAGCCATAAGGGTGGTGTCATCTGCATATCTGAGGTTATTGATATTTTTCCCAGCAGTCTTAATTCCAGCCTGTGCTTCTTCCAGCCCAGCATTTCTCATGATGTTCTCTGCATATAAGTTAAATAAGCAGAGTGACAATATACAGCCTTGACGTACTCCTTTTCCTATTTGGAACCAGTCTGTTGTTTCATGTCCAGTACTAACTGTTGCTTCCTGACCTGCATACAGGTTTATCAAGAGGCAGGTCAGGTGGTCTGGTATTCCCATCTCTTTCAGAATTTTCCACAGTTTGTTGTGATCCACACAGTCAAAGGCTTTGGCATAGTGGCATTTGGATTATACAGTGGAAGTGAGAAATAGATTTAAGGGACTAGATCTGATAGACAGAGTGCCTGATGAACTATGGATGGAGGTTCATGACATTTGTACAGGAGACAGGGATCAAGACCATTTCCATGGAAAAGAAATGCAAAAAAGCAAAATGGCTGTCTGAGGAGGCCTTACAAATAGCTGTGAAAAGAAGAGAAGCAAAAAGCAAAGGAGAAAAGGAAAGATATAAGCATCTGAATGCAGAGTTTCAAAGAATAGCAAGGAGAGATAAGAAAGCCTTCCTTGGCAATCAGTGCAAAGAAACAGAGGAAAATAACAGAATAGGAAAGACTAGAGATCTCTTCAAGAAAATTAGAGATACCAAGAGAACATTTCATGCAAAGATGGGCTCTATAAAGGACAGAAATGGTAGGGACCTAACAGAAGCAGAAGATATTAAGAAGAGGTGGCAAGAATACACAGAAGAACTGTACAAAAAAAGAGCTTCATGACCCAATCACGATGGTGTGATCACTCACCTAGAGCCAGACATCCTGGAATGTGAAGTCAAGCAGGCCTTAGAAAGCATCACTATAAACAAAGCTAGTGGAGTTGATGGAATTCCAGTTGAGCTATTTCAAATCCTGAAAGATGATGCTGTGAAAGTGCTGCACTCAATATGCCAGCAAATCTTGATAACTCAGCAGTGGCCACAGGGCTGGAAAAGGTCAGTTTTCATTCCAATCCCAAAAAAGGCAATGTCAAAGAATGCTCAAACTACCGCACAATTGCACTCATCTCACACGCTAGTAAAGTAATGCTCAAAATTCTCCAAGCCAGGCTTCAGCAGTACGTGAACCGTGAACTTCCAGATGTTCAAGCTGGTTTTAGAAAGGCAGAGGAACCAGAGATCAAATTGCCAATATCCTAGTAACTGTTAAGGCATACCAAGTTCTCCCTACTTTATTTACCAGGTCCCAGATGGCCTACAAAGGTCAATCAAACCTGTTCAAACACATAGTCTTTAAAATCTGACTTTTTTGACTTATCTTTGGTGCACACACACACACATACACATGCACACACATCTTGCTTTCCCTGAAAGCCTTTCTTCAGATGAAATGATCCCAGCTTCTTATTTCCCCAAACCTTTAATCATTTTGTTTCTGTTCTATGAACTCTTTCCAATTTCCCTATATATTGTACAAGATGTGGAAACCAAAACCACACACCATTTTCTAACAGGATCTGTGCATTGCCAAATTTAGGGAGGCTGACTTACTTTTTCAATCAGCAATCAAAGCCAAGTCCAACAGGTTCTTAACAAGTAGATGACTGAACAGGTGTGACACCCCCATTCCAGTAAAGCAGTGCCTTGCGAGTAGATAATTATTCAGTGTGGAAAGGTAATTGACTTGTTTTAGCTCAAAGGGATTTTTAGAATATTCATGTATTTGTGTAAGGCAGCATGAAGAATATAGCTAGTGAAGAAAAAGATAAACAGTGTTTAATCCTGCCCATATTTTTCTAGGTGTAATTGCTCTTTGTGTGAAGTAAAGGAAGCCGATCTGTTTCCTGGGACAAAGCAAAGTTCACTGAAATACATATACATAATGTATCTTATAATAATTCCAGGCAAGAGAAAGCAAAGGAAATACCCAGAGCCCTGCCAATCCCACAAATATTCAGTGAGAAAAACACCTGGATTCTCCCCAAGCCACAGCTGTTCAGTGGAAAATGCCTGGATCCCATTGAAACAAGGCAGTCAGGGAAAAGAGCCACATCCGGCCCAGTGTGTCTCCTCAATACGACAGGCACACATGAATCCTATTTGATCAAGACACAGTTATTTTGGAAATAAGTAGATCCTGCTGGATTCAAGCATGGTTTATGACTAGCACACACAGATGGAGATGTACTGGGTACAGATATTATCTATGAGAACTCCCTCAATGCACAGACATTTGGTAAGAAAACGTGTGCCACAGATTTTCGTCCATCTCAATATCTCAGTTATTTTTCTCATGGAACACATGTGGATCTGGCAGTGCTGCTGCTTGATTAAGTTTGCCTGGATCACACAGGATCTACCTGCTTTGCCCTGACTCTTTAGATTTAGCAGTGTGTCTGCAAAGAGAAAGGCAAAGCTGAGTGTCAACCTTATTCATTAGAATAATCAACAACACAGTAGTGAAATCACAATAGAAATGTTCCAGGCCTTTCTGAAAACATGCGAATTAAGGAAAAAAAACTTTCATCTCTATCATCACAATTTACATTTTGTGCATATTTTCATCTTTTTTGAACATAAATATCTTCTGTGTCTAAGGCAACATTTTCATTACATTTCCAAAAAATTTTGAGCAATTCATGATAAAAATACTATGATCAGTCCTGAAACAAATCTGAAAATTAGGCAGATATTTACACAAATTAAATAATCATTGAATTTATCTACTTCAAGGCAGTTTTCTTATAGCTACTGTAATTTATAAGGAGTAGATCAGTGCTTAATAGGTTTAAAGATATTTTTAAATTGCAGTCCAAGCAAACCTAAAGAGAGAGCTTATGCTTTGAGAAGCCACAGACTTGGATTCTGAGGACTCTAGAACCCTGAAGTCCTGGGAGAGTCTCTTCTACTCAGCAGATTTCCCAAGAGACAGGACTGCCGTCCCCAGAGAGACTATGGTAGAAACTGCTTCATGAGTTCAGGGGCTCCTCAACTTTTTTCTGTTGACTGCCAATTTCTTATTTCCTATAACTGTATCCAGTGCAAAACAGAGAGAGAGAAACAGAGGAATGAAATTCCAGAAGCTCTTGTCTTGGAAAGATGCATTCAGTTAGTAAACCATCATCCTGCAGGAAAGCAGGCCTGAATCCCACGGTCAGTGACCTCCTTCCTGACCACTGCACCCTGTGTTTTAACCATTAGCTGAACTCCAGGGTACCCACAGTAGGAACATTACTGCCTTTGCTGGAACTTCTCTTGTAAGACCACTTCCTGTCTCTGTGAATATATATTTTTTCCTCTCTGCCTTCATGGGCTTTTATCTCTAACCCTTTGCTTTATTTATAAACCCAGCTTCTAAGTTTTTGCTGTGTGTTTTATCTTCAAGATCTCCTCTGAAGCCCTTCAGCCTCTTGTCTCATGTGTTTTTATTCACCTGCTTCACCTGTGGGTTTTGTTCACTGCTCTTTCCTTCTTTTAATCCTTCGACTCCAATCTAGGCATAATGGGGAAGCTTAGATATAACAGCAATAAAGAAAATGCAGTATAGAGGAAATGCTTAAAAACCCAAATGATAAAAAACTTCAAGGACACAGATGAATGTTAAAAGCTCGGAAGCAAACAGCAGCAATCTGACAGGCTCATTTGTGAGCAAGTGTGCTCATGAGGGAAAAGGCAGAGCTGTACCAGGCTGCAGAGTGGCCACAGCTGCCAATCCTTGAATTTTGCAGGTGCCCAGAGTAAAAGATTTCAGTAACCCAGCCCTTCCTCTGCAAGCATGCTACCAGCAACAAAGCCATAGTCACCGATCCAGGTAATCTGAAGGATTATTCAGGACCTCCCTTTCCCCTGCTCCTAGACAAGGAAGACATCCATGCCCTAATCCCAAGAAACTTGCATGACCAAAGGGACTTTACAGATGGGAATTAAATTACAGACCTTGATGTGGGGAGATTGCCTGGATGGGTCTTTGTAAGTGAAAAAGGAAACAAGAGGGTCAGAGTCTGAGAAGGAGATGGGACAATGGAAGCAGAGATCATAAATCAGCATGAAGGGACTGTGTGGGAAAGTACTCAGGCAGCCTCTGTTACCAAGTTCAAGCTTGCTCTCCTTGTAGCACAAAAGGCCAATGAATGGGAGAAGCTGGCAAACCAATGTCTCAAAATGATGCCAGGTTCTTTTATAGATCAGAGATGGGGAGAAGAAAGGAAACAAAATAAAAAGGCCATTAATGTTATAAATATCTCCTAGAGTGGCAAGCCCTGCGGGGCGGGGAGGCGGGGGGAGGGATGTGTAAATTTCTTCCTTCCTACCATCTACAGGTGGACAGAGCTCTGAACAAACACGCTTCAGGTTAACAGACAGAGGGGAAGGATTCTCTGAGGCAGGCCATTATATATAATTATAATAACCAAAGCAACAAAAAGCAAGACAAAGAAAGTTCCAACATGGAGTCAGAATTGACTTCTCCCAGCAACACCTCTAGAAGCTGGAAAAGACAAGGAAACAGATTCTCCTCTAGGCACCCAGAAGGATTACAGCCCTGCCAACACCTCGATTTTAGCCCGATGAGACCTGTGTCAGACTTCTAACCTCCTGAACTGTTAAATAATACATTTGTGTTAGACCATGAAGTTTGTGGTAATTTATTATAGCAGCAATAAGTAACTAATACATCCCTGGATTGTACCAAGGTGTAGGGAAAGAGCAAAGTACCCAAGATGGCATTGTCAGGCTCTCTCACCCCACAGCCTCTTGCTTTTGCCCCACGTTTTGTAAATAATGATCGTAAAATATCTGAGCACCTTGATAGCACTGCGCATGCATGTCACGAGGTACTCGCTTGGTCACGGGCCGCTTTGTGCTGTATGCTTATCTGCTGCTGCTGCTGCTAAGTCACTTCAGTCATGTCCGACTCTGTGAGCCCACCAGGCTTCCCCATCCCTGGGATTCTCCAAGCAAGAACACTGGAGTGGGTTGCCATTTCCTTCTCCAATGCATGATAGTGAAAAGTGAAAGGGAAGTCGCTCAGTCGTGTCCGACTCCTAGCGACCCCATGGACTACAGCCCACCAGGCCCCCTCCGTCCATGGGATTTGCCAGGCAAGAGTACTGGAGCTCCACCTAAAAAGCAGCGGCATCACTGCTGCTCGCGGCTGCGTCTGTTGGGTCGGCCACGAGAGGAGACGATACAGCGTGTTTGCTGCTGTGGCTGCTGCGCCTGCCAGGAGAGAAGAAACGTGTCTGAAGTTCCTACAGCTCCTTGAGTTTTCGTCCAGCCTCCCTGCTTGTGCCTTGCCTGCCATGGGTTTAGTGAACAGTGCGCACAGTGAGACCCAGTGAGACAGCTGGCCACATGAACAGGAAGAGAAGCAATACACAAGGCCAGTCTGTCCTCTTTATTGCCTTCTCTGAAGTGACTTCCAACGTTTCCAGTGCCTCTGTTGTCTCTCAAACGTCTAAGTTCTCGTGGCAAAGGAGGCGGAAGTATCACAGCATTGCTTTTGCTTCCAGCCAACAGTATCTCAAGGGATTAATTCCAGCTGGAAATCTGGGGAGATTCATTTCAGAGAAAGTATTTCTTACTATGTCAAATGAGTGTTTTCCCTCTGATTGAAATACATTATTCAAAGTTTTATTCTTGTATGAAATGTTTTAGAAAAATATCTGCAACAAAAAAAACCCACTCCTGTTTAAAAGGTTAAAGGAATTCTATACAAATAAAATCCAGTCACGATTATTAAAACCTCAACTAGATGAGCATTCAGAGTACAATTGAGAGGTAGCCACAATTTATCTAAGGTAGAGAACAGAGTCTTTGGGAAAGGAGTTATGAACACAAAGGTTAGTTTTAAAGCAGTGCTTGGCCCAAGAGCTGGAAATTGGTATTCTGGGTCTATTGTGGAGAGAAATAAATCCTGAGTGTGGAAACAATCTAAGTGTTCTATAATCAGCCATGAAATCGACTCAGTGGGGGTTGCTGGGCCTAAGAGGTAGGAAACCTACTAACACACAGGCAAGGAATCCTTTTCCTTTCATCCTCAAGTTCTCAAATGTAAATGCACTGGTAGATTTCAAATTTTTCTGACTTTCTCTAAGAAATACATTTTATGTCATAAGCTGCTACACAGGCATAGATAACATAATGTAACTGGAACAATAGTTTCACAGCACCTACCTTCCCTTATAATGTGACATGTATTTCCTAATTTGTACTATTATTTTCTTTCTTTTTTTTTTTTAATGCTGGCTAGCACCCACTAACTTATCATGACCTGCAGTTTAAAAACACATCTTCAGTAATACTATTTATCACCAAAGTAGGCATTTTCTGCCCAATTAGTGCTAATAATTTCATTATTACCAAGTGATAGTTTGGAACAGGCTACCTTTCATGTCTTTTCCAACTTCTTAATTTTCTAGTTTTTCCTTGAGAGAAAGATTATTTTATCCAAAGTTTCATTTTTAGTAGAATGAAACAACTGACAACTTGTAATTTTACCTCCAGCAAGTTTATTTAATTAATAAACAAAGGGTTTATTTAATATATAAACAAATGCCAGAGATAATTCTGGCATTTTTTGTTCACCAGTGATTAATTCCTAATAAAAACCAGCAACTATTGAAAGTATTGCCATATCAACATTGGTATTTTTAAATTTTGGTATCAGGAATTGGGAAATCAGAATCAGTCCTAAAGGGTAAAGTATTTCAAGCCACTTCCTGCCAGAGTTTTGGCTTCCAGTCTTGGATTCTAGCCAGCATCACCTTGAAAATCCTCTCCAGTGCCCATCCCTAAATCTGCTCACAGCAGGTAATGACTAGTATTCTAAGAGTCCCAGAACACTGCTCCATCACTTGATTTCAGCAATTTTGTTTCATAACACACTTCTCAGGTTCTTGCCTGTAAAATAGGAGTGATGCTGAACTCTCGGGGCTGAGGAATAGTTAATAAACTGTGCTAATCCTACAGAGATGCAGAACAATAGTAATCACTCATCCATTTGCTGAGAGGGGACAGATTCCAGTTTCCCATTTTCTAGAGACATACTCCTCATTACCAAACAAAACCGGACCAGTTAACTTACCTAAGATCTATAGCTCACTAGAATGATCTCATTGGTGTGTGTCCCTGATGGGGACTCCAGTTGTTAATGTGGGGGCAGGAGGGGAGGAGAATCGGATACAAGGAGACATATTGCCTAAACAGGCACATCCACCAGGCCAGCTAATTCCCCTTCTATTTTGAGAAGAGCAATTATTTTAAATTGCTGTATATCAAAATGATTTTGGGCCCTCGAATACAGCAAATCAATAAACTGTAATACAAGTGTCTCCAGCTACTTTGATTTAAAATATATATATATGAAAAAAAAGAGAGAAACAGCTCATGCCTCTTCCTTTAGAATTGAAGCAGGATCACAATTTAAGGCCTTACAACAGTAAACAGGTAGACAGAAAGCATACTACTTTGGAAACTTTGGACTATGTAGCAAAACTGCTTTGTAAGTTTGCTTTTAAACCCCATTAAATTCTGGTGAAAAGTTTCGTGTCTGGGGGGAAAGGACCTGATCTCTTTTACGGAAGTCATAGAAGAATGTTGTTGTTTTTCAGTCACTCAGTTGTATCTGACTCTTTGCAACCCTACAGACTAAAGCACACCAAGATTCCCTGTCCATCACCAACTCCCGAAGGTTGCTCAAACCCATGTCCATTGAGTCAGTGATGCCATCCAACCATCTCATTCTCTGTTGTCCCCTTCTCCTCCTGCTTTCAATCTTTCCCAGCCTCAGGGTCTTTTCTAATAAGTTGGCTCTTTGCATCAGGTGGAAAGTATTGGAGTTTAAGGATAAAATAGAAGGATGCTGGAAAGTGGATGTGGCATGTGAGACGGCAGCTAGGAAGGTACCAAGAAATCTCTTGACTGTGTCTAATATTTACCTGAGGCATCAACACAACAGAAGCTCAGAAAAACTCACCCGCCCAAACTGTCCAGACCAGAACTTAAGCAGGCGTGATCAAATACTCCATTTGAAATGTGGTTTATAAAGAGAAATGCATCCAAAATTCCAAATAAGGATTTTAAAGGAAATTTTTGATATCTAGATTTAGATTTAGCAGCGCTGAGGAGGAACAGAGTGTTGATTTATGAAGCTAAGAGAAATTATGAGCAGTTGGAATATTAAGGACGCATTGTCAGAGAGACACTTTCATCTCCAATTTGGACTGAAGTGCTAGAACTTTCCAATGTCATGATTTGGACTCATAAAATTTTGTATGTGCATGCACACTCAGTCATGTCTGACTCTCTGTGACCCCGTGGACTGTAGCCTGCCAGGCTCCTCTGTCCCTGGAATTTTCCAGGCAAGAATACTGGAACAGGTTATCATTTCCTTCCCAGGTGATCTTCCCAACCCAGGGACTGAACCCATGTTCTCATCCATCTACCTGCATTTGCAAGTGGGTTCTTTACCAGTTGAGCCATCATAAGATCACAGAGGTTCCTATCTAGTCAATTTGAGGAAGTGTTATACCCAACCCTTGGATTATTTGATTGATAGAGCAGTTAAAGACATAGCAGTTAAAGACAAATACAAAAAAGTAGTTAGATATTATTGTTTTATTTTTTCTTTAGACATTTGTTGTTACCATTCAGTCCCTCAGTCGTGTCCAACTCTTTGCAACCCCGGGACTGCAGCACACCAGGCTTCCCTGTCCTTCACCATCTCCCGGAGCTTACTCAAACTCATGTCCATTGAGTCAGTGATGCCTTCCAACCATCTCATCCTCTGTCATCCCCTTCTCCTCCTGCCTTAGTCTTTCCCTGATCAGGGTCTTTTTTAAAAAGTCAGCTCTACACATCAGGTGGCCAAAGTACTGGAGCTTCAGCATCCAATGAAAGTCCTTCCAACAAATATTCAGGGTTGATCTCCTATAGGATTGACTGGTTTGATCTCCTTGCTGTCCAAGGAACTCTCAAGAGTCTTCAAAACCACAATTCAAAAGCATCAGTTCTTTGGTGCTCAGCTTTCT
Source organism: Bos mutus (assembly GCF_027580195.1). Taxonomy (NCBI): domain Eukaryota; kingdom Metazoa; phylum Chordata; class Mammalia; order Artiodactyla; family Bovidae; genus Bos; species Bos mutus. Next base: position 69,386,482 of record NC_091633.1, read on the forward strand.
TCATGATCCATACATGACTACTGGGAAAACCATAGCTTTGACTAGGTGGGCCTTTGTTGGCAAAGTAGTGTCTCTGCTTTTTAATACTCTGTCTAGGTTTGTCATAGCTTTTCTTCCAAGGAGCAAGCGTCTTTAAATTTCATGGCTGCAGTCGCCATCCAGAGTGATTTTGGAGTCCAAGAAAATAAACTCTGTTATTGTTTCCATTGTTTCCCCATCTATTTGCCATGAAGTGATGGGATCAGACGTCATGATTTTAGTTTTTTGAATGCCGAGTTTTAAGCCAGTTGTTTCATGCTTCTCTTTCACTTTCATCAAGAGGCTCTTCACTTCTTTTTTTCTGCCTTAAGGGTGGTGTCATCTGCATATCTGAGGTTATTGATATTTCTCCCAGCAATCTTGATTCCAGCTTGTGCTTCACCAGCCTGGCATTTCACATGATGTACTCTGCATATAAGTTAAATAAATGGGGTGACAATATATAGCCTTGATGTACTCCTTTCCTAATTTGGAACCAATCCATTGTTCCATGCAGAGAAGGCAATGGCACCCCACTCCAGTACTCCTGCCTGGAAAATCCCATGGATGGAGGAGCCTGGTAGGCTGCAGTCCATGGGTCGCTAAGAGTCAGACACGACTGAGCGACTTCACTTTCACTTTTCACTTTCATGCATTGGAGAAGGAAGTGGCAACCCACTCCAGTGTTCTTGCCTGGAGAATCCCGGGGACGGGGGAGCCTGGTGGGCTGCTGTCTATGGGGTCGCACAGGGTTGGACACGACTGCAGCGACTTAGCAGCAGCAGCAGCAGTGTTCCATTTCTGGTTCTAACTGTTGCTTCTTGACCTGCACACAGGTTTCTCAGGAGGCAGGTCTGGTATTCCCATCTCTTTAAGAATTTTCCAGTTTGTTGTGATTCACATGGTCAAAGACTTTAGTAGTCAATGAAACAGAAGTAAATGTTTTTTCTGGAACTCTGTTGCTTTTTCTATGATCCAATGCATGTTGGAGATTTGATCTCTGATTCCTCTGCCCTTTCTAAACCCAGCCTGAACATCTTGAAGTTCAGAGTTCACATACCATTGAAGCCTAACTTGGAGAATTTTGAGCATTAGTTTGCTAGCATGTGAGATGAATGCAATTGTGCGGTAGTTTGAGCATTCTTTGACAGTGCCTTTCTTTGAGATTGGGATGAAAACTGACCTTTTTGACTCCTGTGGCCACTGCTGAGTCTTCCAAATTATCTGGCATATTGAGTACAGCACTTTTGTAGCATCATCTTTTAGGATTTGAAATAGCTCATCTAGAATTCCATCGCCTCCACTAGCTTTGTTCATAGTGATGCTTCCTAAGACCCACTTGACTTGGCACTCCAGGATGTCTGGCTCTAGGTGAGTGTGAGTGATCACACCATCATTGTTATATGAGTCATTAAGATCTTTTCTGTATAGTTCTTTTGTGTATTCTTGCCACCTCTTTTTAATGTCTTCTGCTTGTTAGGCCCATTTCATTTCTGTCCTTTATCGTGCCCATCATTGCATGAAATGTTCCCTTGGTATCTCTATTTTTCTTGAAGAGATCTCTAGTCTTTCCCATTCTATTGTTATCCTCTATGTCTTTACATTGTTCACTTAGGGAGGCTTTCTTACCTCTCCTTACTATTCTTTGGAACTCTCTTTCCTTTCTCCTTTGCTTTTCACTTCTCTTCTTTCTCAGCTATTTGTAAGGCCTTCTCAGACAATCATGTTGCCTTTTTGCATTTCTTTTTCTTGGGGATGGTTTTGATCACTGCCTCCTGTACAATGTTATGAACCTCCATCCATGGTTCTTCAGGCACTCTATCAGATCTAATCCCTTGAATCTATTTGTCACTTTCACTTAAAAAAAATCATGATGAGTAATTTTTGAAATCAAAAAACATTTTAAAAGAATAATTGAATCAAAAGAAATTTTGAAATCACTCTATTAATTCCAGAAAGCCTGGCTGTCCAGCTGCAAAGTTCTTCCCAAGGTAAAGAATCTAAATGAATATAAACTTCCTCTTATGTGCTGAGCTTGCAGACAGAAGCTTAAAACAATAACAATAATGTCTTGGGGTGGAAAAATACATAATTATCTTCTATATTATTGTATGAATAAATTACTATATTATAAATTATCTTAACCTCTTTTCTCTTCAAATTTGTGTAAAATCTGCTTTTCTTTACTCCTTACTTCTTGTAGAGGGTTTCTAAATATACTGGATTCACTCCTGATCACTTTTTGGTTTCTTTCAGCCATCTTTAAACCAACATAAAGATGAACAGTTTAAATCGTTGATTTCTACTTCTGTCTGTTTGAGGGTTTGTCTAATGTCACTCTTCTGTTGTAGAGAAAAACATGTTGCCTGGCCTTTGTGAGGATCCAGTCGTCTACTCTAAACATAAGCAGATTGTATATTGGACCCTCACGAGAGTCAGTGAGTCAAATTTTTCCAGCTTGCGTTCCAGAAAGTCCTATTTTAAGCATTTGTATTAAGCATTCAAGGAATAATCCAGTAGACAAAATTATCTAGAAGAACTCATATCTACTCAAGGAAGTAGATAACTAAAAAAAAAAAAAAATCACAAGATAAATAATGCCATAATAAGGTGCAAATCAAAGTCTAGCTGGGCTCAGAGGACAGCTTTACTTTAATGCAGATCCAATCCAGCTGAGAGACTTCAGTTCTTTATTTAGTTACTTGTTTACCATCTGGTCAGCCTCTACTCTAAAATGTCACATCCTTGTGTATTTTATTTACTTCTTTCTCCCCAAGGCCCATAACAGTATTAAATTAGTGCAGGTTGCCATTGTTTCTGGAGAAGGAAATGGCAACCCACTCCAGTGTTCTTGCCTGGAGAATCCCAGGGACGGGGGAACCTGGTAGGCTGCTGTCTATTGGGTCGCACAGAGTCGGACACGACTGAAGTGACTTAGCAGCAGCCAGCCATTGTTTCAAATCTATAGGTTTCAATCTTGGTTTGCTCTCCATAGCTGTTCAATAAACTCATTTATTTTCAATTTACTTATTTTTAATTGAAGGATAATTGCTTTACAGAGTTTTGCTGTTTTCTGTCAAACCTCAACATGAATCAGCCATAGGTATACATACATCCCCTCCCTTCTGAACCTCCCTCCCATCTCCCTCCCCATCCCACTCCTCTAGGTAGATACAGAGCCCCTGTTTGAGTTTCCTGAGACATACAGCAAATTCTTGTTGGCTATCTATTTTACATATGGTAATGTAAATTTCCATGTTACTCTTTCCATACATCTCACCCTCTCCTCCCCTCTACCCATGTCCATAAGTCTATTCTCTGTATCTGTTTCTCCATTGCTGCCCTGCAAATAAATTCATCAGTATAATTGTTCTAGATTCCATGTATTTGCATTAGTATACAATATTGATCTTTCTCTTTCTGACATACTTCACTAAGTATAATAGGCTCTAGGTTCATCCACCTCATTAAAACTGACTCACATGTGTTCCTTTTTATGGCTGAGTAATACTCCTTTGTGTATATATACAGCTTCTTTATCCATTCATATGTTGATGGACATCTAGGTTGCTTCCATGTTCTAGCTATTGTATATAGTGCTGCAATGAAAAATGGGATGCATGTGTCTTTCTCAATTATTGTTTCCTCAGGGTATATGCCTAGGATTGGGATTGCTGGGTCATAGGGTGGTTTTAGTCCTAGTTTTTTAAGGAACCTCCATACTGTCTTTCATAGTGGCTTATCAATTTGCATTCCCACTAACAGTGCAAGAGCGTTCCCTTTTCTCCACACCTTCTCCATAATTTATTGTTTGTAGACTTTTTGATGAGGGCCATTCTGACTGGTGTGAGGTGATATCTCATTGTAGTTTTGATTTGCATTTCTCTAATAATGAGAAAATAACTCATAGCTATTAAAAATATCTGAGAAAAAGAATAGAAGTGAAAGGCAGAGAAAAGGAAAGATATACCCATTTGAATGCAGAGTTCCAAAGAATAGCATGGAGAGATAAGAAAGTCTTCTGAAGTGAACAATGCAAAGAAATAGAGGAAAACAATAGAATGGGAACGTCTGGAGATCTCTTCAAGAAAATTAGAGATATCAAAGGAATATTTCATGCAAAATGGGCACAATAAATGGCAGAAATGGTATGACCTAACAGAAGCAGAAGATATTAAGAAGAGGTGGCAAGAATACACAGAAGAACTATACAAAAGAGATCTTCATGACCCAGATAATCACGATGGTGTGATCACTCACCTAGAGCCAGACATCCTGGAATGTGAAGTCAAGTGGGCCTTAGGAGGCATCACTACAAACAAAGCTATTAGGGATGATGGGATTCCAGCTGAGCTATTTTAAATCCTAAAAGATGATGCTATGAAAGTGCTACGCTTAATATTCCAGCACATTTGGAAAACTCAGCAGTGGCCACAGGACTGGAAAAGGTCAGTTTTTATTCCAATCTCAAAGAAAGGCAATGTCAAAGAATGTTCAAACTTCCACACAATTGCACTCACCTCACATGCTAGTAAAGTAGTGCTCAAAATTATCCAAGCCAGGCTTAACAGTATGTGAACCATGAACTTCCAGATGTTCAAGCTGGATTTAGAAAAGGCAGAAGAACCAGAGATCAAATTGCCAACATCTGTTGAATCATCAAAAAGCAAGAGAGTTCCATAAAAATATCTACTTCTGCTTTATTGACCACACCAAAGCCTTTGACCATGTGGATCACAACAAACTGTGGAAAATTCTTCAAGAGATGGGAATACTAGACCACCTGACCTGCCTCCTGAGAAATCTGTATGCAGGTCAAGAAGCAACAGTTAGAACTGGACATGGAATGACAGACTGGTTCCAAATTGGGAAAGGAGTTCATCAAGGCTGTATATTATCACCCTGCTTGTTTAATTTATATGCAGAGTGCATCATGCGAAATGCCGGGCTGGATCAAGCACAAGCTGTAATCAAGATTGCCGGGAGAAATATCAATAACCTCAGATATGCAGATGACACCACCCTTATGGCAGAAAGCAAAGAGGAACTAAGGAGAGTCTTGATGAAAGGGAAAGAGAAGAGTGAAAAAGTTGGCTTAAAACTCAACATTCAGAAAACTAAGATCATGGCATCCAGTCACATCACTTCATGGCAAATAGGTGGGGAAACAATGGAAACAGTGACAGACTTTATTTTTGGGGGCTCCAAAATCACTGCAGATGGTGACTGCAGCCATGAAATTAAAAGACATTTGCTCCTTTGAAGAAAAGCTATGACCAACATAGGCAGCATATTAAAAAGCAGAGACATTACTTTGCCAACAAAGGTCCACCTAGTCAAAGCTATGTTTTTTCCAACAGTCATGTATGGATGTGAGATTTGGACCGTAAAGAAGGCTGAGCACCAAAGAAATGATACTTTTGAATTGTAGTGCTGGAGAAGACTCTTGAGAGTCTGTTGGATTGCAAGATCAAACCAGTCAATCCTAACAGAAATCAACCCTTAATATTCATTACAGGGACTGATGCTGGGCCTGAAACTCTGATACTTTGGCCACCTGATGTGAAGCACTGACTCATTAGAAAAGACCCTGATGCTGGGAAAGATTGAAGGCAGGAGGAGAAGGGGATGGCAGAGGACGAGATAGTTGGATGGCATCACCAAGTCAGTGGACATTAAGTTTGAGCAAGCTCCAGGAAACTGTGAAGGACAGGGAGGCCTGGCTTGCTGCAGTCCATGGGGTTGCAAAGATTCGGACATGACTGAGCGACTGAACTGAACTGGAAGCTCAGAAGACTGCCATCTTGTGTTGGAAGAGGAAGGTGGAAATCTAACAGATCCTCCCCACATTTTTCCATCAACAGCTGAGAACTGGAGAGATCCTCTCACTATTCTCCCTCCCTTAAAATTAACAGCCTCTTGATCACTAGTAGAAGCTCCAGATTACAAAACTCTACATTCAGTGTCTCTACTATTAATTACTCTCTTCTGTAGAATCTTATTGATTTCCCTCAACCAGATGATTTAAGATATTGAAGGACACATTTTGCAGGCTCAGGTGTCTTACTGGCCCAGAGAACATTTTTAAAGTTTTAAGAAACTCATAAGAGCTCCAAGTCATGGCTGTCAACTCTATGAGGGCAGAAATGTACTGAATGTTTGCCAAGATAAATGCAAAACAGGGCAGGTAAGAAGTCTTAAAGAACTGTTGATTGAGAGAATAAATGAATGACTACATGTATAGCAGATATGGTGACAATTTTAAAAGTGGAGGCAACTGTTTTTCTAATATTTTTGAAAGCAGTCATTTCATTTTGAAATTTGAAGTCCATCTTGAAATATTCACATGTTCTTTAATCTTGACCTAAGCACCAGCAGCACCTGGAAACATGCTACTCTAAAGACAGGGGAGAGAAAAAGTAATAAAGGATGTGCAGAGAAGTGAAGTGTCGTGTCCAAAGGCACATCAAAAATAGGTTCAGAGCAACTGCTTGAGGTCACTGCAAGGACAGAGTAGGCATGACTGGGCAGAGAGTAAATGGAACGTTTAGAAGTTCACCGACTCTTTTTGACATTGCTTTGAAAAAAAGCTTCATCAATATCTCTCATTTCTTTCTTTCTATTTCTCAGCTATTATTTCACCACATACGCTAGCTTATTTTTAAGAAAGTCTGTTCTCAGGATGATTGTTTTCAAATGACTTAGAACTGGATTTCTCATAAGCAACATTGTAGCCACTGGAGACTTCTGTGCATTGATATAAACTACAAGCTGTTTTGAAAGTTCATTGGTCATTCTAAAGCTCATCTGTATCTTGTGACATCATAGAAAAAAATGCTTTATAAATGATTTGTTTTTCACAGAGTCAATAACTAATTACCAGTGTGAACCCTATAAATAAATCAATATTGAAAAGTAAGTCTGAGTGGTTTCATTGTGGAAATGATTAGCTGACTGACCAGTGAACAAATCCTTGGATTACTACTTGGCTTACTTGATCTGTTTACATTTCTTTTTAAAATGGCTTCCCCTCCCTCCATCATTATTATGATAAAATACACACATAGAAAAGGTGAGACAAGGATAGTCGAAGATGTGAATTTAAAAATCACTGATTCTAGAAAATGTTTTTGGCTTCTGACTTGTTGAGAATATGAAGCAGTTTTCAGGACACAGAACAGAAAGTTGGGTGGGCAGCCTGAAGATGATGTAATTCATACTCAGAGCAATAAACCGAAAAGAGAGGTACTTGCAGAATGAAAAAATGGCACTGCCCCACTAGTGTGTCTGAAACAAGTTAACATTGTCTCTGAAACTCAATTTTCCTTCTTGGTCTCCTTCAAGGATCTTTTTTTTTTCCCCCAAAAAATTTTATTTATTTGTTTATTTTTGGCCACACCACACAGGGATTGAACCTAGACCCTGGAAGTGCAAACGTGGAGTCCTAACCACTGGATCTTCAGGGAAGTCCCAAAGAACTTTACCATTTTTAAAAAGTAAGGTTTCAAGATGAAGGAATTTTCTTGGCCACAGTGAGGACTGTGCCCAGGCTGGAGGTCAATCCCAGAGGGAATCCACGCCCTTCTCTCTATTTCCCTCTCCCCAAGTCCCACAGCAGCTGGCTCCTCTTGGCTAAGTTGTCTGTGCTACTTTTGACTTGTTTATACACACAGTGTGATTCCAGCTGGTCCAAGGAGCATGGAATAGTCTATTCTTAACAATATATCCCCAATTTGGGTGCAATAAGTTGAGATTTTCATGATTGCTGAGTCCTGAACAAAACAAATATCTGTTGCTTGGTAGAGTTGAAAGTCAAAATAAAACACCGCCAGAGGAAACAAACCAGTAGCGTATGGCAAAGCCAAGAAGTGAAGCTGGCCTCAGTCTAGAAGGCCAGTCATGCTCAGTCCAGATGTTTGAAGTTGGGTTTTGTGTGCCCTGATGAGTTTTCAGTTCTCATCGTCAGATGTTTTATTCCCATCTTCACGGAAGTATAATTGACAGATGAAAATTGTAAAGATATGATAAAATGATATTTTGATATACATATGCACTATGAAATAATCACCATAATCAAGCTAATTTGCATTTTCTTTCTTTTTTTTTTCTGATGTAGTGATAATAGTTAAGATCTACCCCCTTAGCAAATTTCAGCATCCAATATACTATTGTTAACTACAGTCATGTTCGCAGATGACACCACCCTTATGGCAGAAAGTGAAGAAAAACTAAAGACCCTCTTCATGAAAGTGAAAGAGGAGAGTGAAAAAGTTGGCTTAAAGCTCAACATTCAGGAAACTAAGATCATGGCATCTGGTCCCATCACTTCCTGGCAAATAGATGGGGAAACAGTGGAAACAGTGGCTGACTTTATTTTTCTGGGCTGCAAAATTTCTAGAGATGGTGATTGCAGCCATGAAATTAAAAGATGCTTACTCCTTGGAAGGAAAGTTATGACCAACCTAGACAGCATATTAAAAAGCAGAGACATTACTTTGCTGATAAGGTCTGTCTAGTCAAGGCTATGGTTTTTCCAGTGATCATGAATGGATGTGAGAGTTGGACTATAAAGCTGAGCACCAAAGAATTGATGCTTCTGAACTGTGGTGTTGGAGAAGACTCTTGAGAGTCTGTTGGACTGCAAGGAGATACAACCAGTCCATCTTCTCTAAAGGAGATCAGTCCTGGTGTTCATTGGTAGGACTGATGTTGAAGCTGAAACTCCAGTACTTTGACCACCTGATGCGAAGAGCTGACTCATTTGAAAAGACCCCAATGCTGGGAAAGGTTGAGGGCAAGAGGAGAAGGGGACGACAGAGCATGAGATGGTTGGATGGCATCACTGACTCAATGGACATGGGTTTGGGTGGACTCCGGGAGTTGGTGATGGACAGGGAGGCCTGGCGTGCTGCGGTTCATGGGGTAGCAAAGAGTCGGACACGACTGAACGACTGAACTGAACTGAACTGATAGTAGTATTGATATATGTCAGATCTGCAAAATCTACTCATTTTCATAGCTGAAACTTTGTACCCCCATGCCTGGCAACCACCATCCTATTCTCTACTTCTATGAATTTGACTATTTTAGAGATTTCATGTAAATGAGATCATTCAGTATTTTCTTTCTGTGGTTGATTTTTTCACTTAGCATAATGACCTCTAAGTTCATCCATGTTGCTGCAAATGGATGATTTCTTCCTTTTTTTAAGTTAAATAGTATTTCATTGAGCATTTTTGTGTGTGTATCTCTCTATCTCTGTCTGTATGTCTACCACATTTTCTTTATATATATATATATATCTATTGACAGGTTGCTTCCATATCTTGACTATTGTGAATAAGGCTGCAGAGAATAAGGGAGTGCGGATATCTTTTTGAGATGTTGATTGTGTTTCCTTTGGAAATATAGCCGGAAGTGGGATTACTGGATCTTACGGTTTTTGAAGCTTTCATACTGTTCTCCATAGTGGCACTACCAATTTACACCCACCAACAATGCACAGGGGGTCCCTTTTCCCCACATTCTCAGCACTTGTTATCTTTTGACATTTTGATAGTAGCCATTTTAAAGGTGTGAGGTGATAGCTCATTGTGGTTTTGATTTGCCTTTCACTGATGATTAGCAATGCTGAGCACCTTTTCATGTATGTACCTGTTGGCAATTTTAATGACTCCCTTTTTTTTTCACAATAGTAAAAGATGTTTATCAGTTTTCACAATCAATAGCCAGACAGAAAGTAAAAGATAATTACTATTGCAAGCCATAATGGGAACATGACTAATTTAACAATATAAAACATTATGTATAATTTGTCAAGCAGAGTGATGTGGTAACTGGAGGCGTATACATGCACATGTTTTCTCCCACCCAGACAGTCTATATCTCATGGTTGGTGCATTAAATCCATTTACAGTTAAGGTAATTATCAATATGTATGATCCTATTACCATTTTCTTAATTGAGTTTATTTTGTATAGGTCTTTTCCTTGTCTTTTGTTTCCTGCCTAGAGAACTTCCTTTAGCATTTGTTATCAAGCTGGTTTGGTGGCCCTGAATTCTCTTACTTTCACTTGTCTGGAAAGCTTTTGATTTCGCCTTCAAATCTGAAGGAGAGTCTTGCTGGGTAGAGCATTCTTGGTTGTAGGATCTTCCTTTTCATAACTTTAAATGTATCATACCATTCCCTCTGGCTTGCAGAGTTTCTGTTGAGAAATCAGCTGACAGCCTGATGGGAGTTCCTTTGCATGTTATTTGTCATTTTTCCCTTGTTGCTTTTAATATTTTATCTCTGTCTTTAATTTTTGTCAGTTTGATTACTATATATCTTGGTGTATTCCTCCTTGAGTTTATCCTGCCTGGGACTCTCTGTGCTTCCTGGAGTTGGTTGACTATTTCCTTTCCCATGTTAGGGAAGTCTTCAGCTATTATCTCTTCAAATATTTTCTCAGGTCTCTCTCTCGTCCTTCTGAGACCCCTATAATGCAAATGTTGGTGCATATAACTTTTTGTCTCAGATGTTTCTTAGGCTGTCTTCATCTTTTTTATTCTAATTTCTATATTTTGTCCTGGGCAGTGATTTCCACCATTCTGTCTTCCAGGTCACTTGTCCATTCTTCTGCCTCAGTTATTCTGCTACTGATTATTTCTAGTGTATTATTTGTCTTTGTTTGTTTGTTCTTTAGTTCTTCTAGGTCTTTGGTAAACATTTCTTGAATCTTCTCAAAATTGTCTCCAAATTTTTTTCTGAGATCCTGAATCTTCACTATCATTATTCTGAGTTCTTTTTTTTGGAACGTTGCCTACCTCCTCCTCATTTAGTTGTCTTTCTGGGGTTTTATCTCATCCCTTCATCTGGGACATAACTTTCTGTTTTTTCATCCTGATTGACTTTCTATAATGTGATTTTTTTTTTCTAGCTGCTGTGGGATTATGGTTCTTTTTGCTTCTTCTGTCTGCCCTCTGATGCAGGGGGCTAAGAGGCTTGTGTAAATTTCATAATGGGAGGGACTGGCGGTGGGAAAAACTGAGTCTTGCTCTGGTGTACAGGGCCTTGCTCATTAAAGCTTTAACCCAGTTATCTGCTGATGGGTGGGGTTGCAATCCCTCCCTGGTAGTTGTTTGGCCAAAGGCAACCCAGCACTGGGGTCTATGGGCTCTATGGTAGGGTTAATGGTGGTCTCCAAGAGGGCTTATGCCAGTAGGGACCTTCCAGGACTGCTGTTACCAGTGCCCGTATCCCTGCAGTGAGCCCCTGCTGACCCACGTCTCCACAGGAGACCCTCCACACCAGCAGGTAGATTTGGTTCAGTCTTCCGTGGGGTCACTGCTCCTTTCCTCTGGGTCTTGGTACACACAAGGTTTTGTTTGTGCCCTCCAAGACTGGAGTCTCTGTTTCCCCCAGTCCTGTGGAAGTCCTATAATCAAATCCCATTGGCCTTCAAGATCAGATTCCCTGGGGATTCCCAGACCCTTTGTCTGATTCCCAGGCTTGGAAGCCTGATATGGGGCTCAGAACTTTCACAATAGTGGGAAAACTTCTTTGGTATTATCGTTCTCCAGTTTGTGGTCACCAACTTCATGGGAATTGGATTTGATTTTATTGTGATTGCGCCCCTCCTATTATCTCACTGAGGCTTCTTCTTGTGTTTCGATGGGGGTGTATTTTTTTGGTGGGTTCCAGCGTCCTTCTGTCAATGGTTGCTCAACAGCTAGTTGTGATTTTGGTGTTCTCACAGGAGGAAATGAATGCACAGCCTTCTACTCCGCCATCTTGAAACAGATGCCTCTGTACAGCTCTTTGTAAAGAAAGTCTTTTGCTTAATTGTCCATTTTTGTTTTTATTGGCTGTTCTTTTAGTGTCAAATCCAAAATTATCACCAAAACCAACATCAAGAAACTTTTCCCCTATGTTACGTCTTGGTTATTGTGCACCTTCCAGTTTCTAGCATCACAAGATGTTCATCTGAACTGCCAGCTTTCCACATTCTGCCATCTGTTATGCAGATAAAATCCCATACAGTCTCCATACAACCCTGGGATACAGTGGCAAAAGTTATAAACCACTGAGTGATAAACCATGCAACTACTTTTTTTATATACGCAAGATAGTCTTACTAATACTCAGCATAAATACTAACCTCAGCATAAATACTGAAATTCATACAACATGGATATTGACAAAAACTGCCAAACACCCTTTCAATATAAACAAGACCTAGATGCTCCCAAGACCGACTGGCCGTCCTTTGCCTTCTTTAATTTCCATGTTTCTGTTTCATCCTAAAAATCTGCCTCCTCCAACATCTTCCATCAGATGAAAACATTAAACCAGACGTAGTAGAGAGAGTTCTTCACCTGTTATGTTGGCAGCAGCTAATTAACATTATTCAGATCACAGAGTTTTCATTTCCTGCCTATTAATGGGAAAGTATTCCCTGAAAGAATCTCTTTACTGTATATGGGCATGTGGAGATATTATCTGGAGTCTATAAAACAGACCTGGCAATTCCAATTCTCTGATTTTAGTGGAGTATAATAATGCACCAGAGCTCTTCGTTTCCTGCCTTCAACATACACACAACCATAGTTTAACAAATTTGTTTAGCTCAGATTTTCCTAGTTTTCCCACAGAAAATCCAGCCCCTGTCCCTTGGGAAACGCTGTTGGTCCTGCACAGACATTCTATTATGCACAAAGCATCAGTCAAGGGCTCTTTGGTAGTTACCCTGTGTATTGGGTACAGTTCTTTTCCTAAAACTATAAGAAAGATCCTTCACTCCCACACATTAAATTCTTCTCTGCATATTCATTCTCACATTTACAAATCTCCCACGGGCAGACAGTTTGCAAAGACCATATGGTAGGAAGACGTTTTGCCCTGTTTTTAAAATTCTTTTGCAAAACTGTGACAGACAAATAGATAATTTATCCAACCAAATATTGTCAAGGGATGGAGTAAATTCTAGATCATTATAGTTGGCCCCATTTCACAGGAAAATACCCTTTATGATTTTTAATATATTTTTGGTATGTATATTTTAATGAAATACTAGCTTCTTGCCTTTTAAAGTCTGCTGAACCTAAACTTTCTGTAATGAATCCATGATACAATTAGAAACATCACTGATTCCTCAATTCCCCAGTGCTCCCAGGGTCTGCTTAGGTATATAAAGCAGTTTCTTAATACACAAAACATCTGACACTGAATTTTTTAGGCTTTCTTTTTTTATGTTAACATAATTTCTTGTCTCTTGGAGCAAGTTCTTATTGTTTGCAAGTGTTCATTTCTAATAGCTTGAAACATTCTAGATGAAGCCTTACTTCGCTGCAGTAGGTGATTGTTAACACATATCAAGACATTTCTGACTCTCCACATTTATGGCTATCCTGACAGTTTATGATTTCACTCCTAGCATGTAGAAGAGTCTACCTTCATAACTAGAGAACAAAACTGGGAGATGTAGGGCCTGGTGATTGACAGACTACCTCCCTGGTGGCTCCACATGACATCTTCTCATGAGCGGGATTTAAAACCTGTAGTTAATAAAATTTAAAAGAGCGACAGTTTACATACTTTGAATTGTATCCATAAATGAAAAGAATCTAAGAAATTGTATTTCTGGTTACACATCTACCATTATAAGTGAAGACTGTCAACTCAAATATCTTCAGGAACCAGCAAATAATATCAGTGTGTGACCCAGTCAAGTATAAGATACTAGTACATGAAGCCAGTAGTAGTCTGTGCCCCTCTTAATAATACAAATATCTTTAGGAATATTGTGCCTCAGGCAAGCACAGATATGCAAGTCAAATGTGGCCTCTAGAAAATTATCATTATTGTATTTGAAAATCTTATATTTCTCTTGTGTGTCTTTTTTATGACTCACACAAGACACTTCCCTCCTGATTACCAAATGTGTAGGGATTTCCCTATTATCAGGCAGTTCTCTGAGATACCAGGTAGACCGCCTAGAATTTATCTCACTTCTGACATAAACTACCTGGAGAGAGCATCAGATCCTGCAAGGCAAGGACTCAGTCCCACAAGACAGCCCCACCTCGTGTCAGACACCAATCGCAAGGCCAGGTTGTGCCTCGGTCATGGACTAGAGGTTCCCGGGGTGCCCTTCTTGGCTTAGTTTATTTGCTAGAGTGGCTCACAGAACTCAGGAAAACAGTGACTCATATTTATCAGTCACTTATATTTATCAAAGAAAACTATAATTTTGTCCTGGACCTGCTGTTGGGCATGCATAAGCACACAGGATTGACCTGCCAGTCACAAATAAGCAGACAACAGCAGACTGTTTTCCTCAGTACACCTGGTTCACAGTGTCCCATGGACGTCTTTAGGATCAAGACCTGACTCTAAACCTTTTCCTACCTTATCACTGTCCCATCTGGGGTAATTTCATATGTTAATGAGTGGGAGGATTATTCCAATAATCTTTATGGGTTATTTACGTAAAGAAAGCTGAGTACCAAAGAACTGATGCTTTTGAACTGTGGTGTTGGAGAAGACCTTTGAGTGTCCCTTGGACTACAAGGAGATCAAATCAGTCAATCCTAAAAATAAATCAGCCCTAAATATTCATTGGAGGGACTGATGCTGAAGCTGAAACTCTAATACTTTGGCCACCTGATGTGAAGAACTGACTCATTGGAAGACTCTGATGCTGGGAAAGATTTAAGTCAGGAGGAGAGGGGATGACAGAGGATGAGATGGTTGGATGGCATCACCAACCCTATGGACATGAGTTTGAGCAAGCTCCGGGAGTTGGTAATGGACAGGGAAGCCTGGTGCACTGCAGTCGACAGGGTCACAAAGAGTCAGACATGACTGAGTGACTGAACTAAACTGAACTGATATTTATCAGCTGACAAACCTGTCAATCCTAAAGGAAATCAATCCTGAATATCCACTGGAAGGACTGATGCCAAAGCTGAAGCTCCAATAATTTGCCATCTGATACAAGGAGCCAACTCATTAGAAAAGACCCTAATGCTGGGAAAGATAGAAGGCAAAAGGAGAAGAGGGTATCAGAGGATGAGATGGTTAGATAACATCACCAACTCAATGGAGATGAATTTGAGCAAACTCCAGGAGACAGTGAAGGACAGGGAAGCCTAGCATGCTGCAGTCCATGAGGTCTCAAACAGTCAGACATTACTTAGCAACTGAACAACAATAACGCAGATGAGCTGCCAGGTATAGAGATGCACAGAAGTCTGGGAGGGTACGAAGTGCAGGAGCTTGTTCCCATGGATTTGGGTTGCATCACCATTCTGGTGTGCGAATCTCTTCACCCACCTGGAAGCTCTCAGAAGCCCATAGTTAGAAGCTTCATAGGCACGATGGACCATTGTCTTCATTTCCAGTCCCTCCCCCCTCTCTGGAGAAACTGGGAGTGAGGGTGGGGCTGCAAGTTTCAAGCTTCTAATCACAGCTTGGTCTTTCTATGAGAAGCCCCTACTCAGGAGCCAATTAGAGAGGAGTCTCTCTCTAAGGAGACTTACCTCATTAGAGCAAAATGTGCTCCTAGTGATGTCATGACATAGGAGTTTACAAGAATTATAGGAGTTCTGAGCCAGGAACTTGGGGCAGAGATCAAAATACATATATACTGTTATCTCACATTAATAGTTTCATTTTTAGACCACCTTCATCAGTTTTTTTTCATATTAAAGTAATATAACTCAAAAAATCAATGAGTAGCTTTTCCTTTTTGAGTGCTCTAACAGATTTTTTTTTTTCTGGGGCATTATCTTTTCTTTCAAAGCATGAAAAAGTATATAGTTAATACCATATGGAGAAAGTGCTTGAAATAATTCTTTTCATTGTCCCACAGTTTGGGGGACGTTCAGAACACCCAGGAAGGAAGAAGCATGTGGAGGCTCTGAACAGGGGCCCTGAGCTCAGATTGCAGGGCTGCACATTTTTTCTCCTCTAGTCCCAGACTGGACAATCCCAGTCATGTTTCCCAGGCTCCCTGAGACTTGACTTCTTCATCAGTAATGCAGATGGGAACAATGCCTGCTTCACCAATAGATGAACTTCCCTGGTAGCTCAGATGGTAAAGAATCCACCTGCAATGCAGGAGACCCTGGTTTGATTCCTGGGTTGGGAAGATCTCCAGAAAGTCTTTCCCCCAACGTTCCAGCAACGCCGGATTCTCCACTCAAACTTTCACAACACGCTCTAGTTCTCTTTGGAGCATTTAAAATGATAATTAAGTAATCCATAGTTTAATGAATTATTGTTTAATTGATACTGACAGTTCCGTTTATTTCTCTTCCTTGGTTCTTGTCTCACTGCAACAAAAATTTGGGACGACAGTATTCTTGGGTTTCCCTGGTGCCTCGGCTGGTAAGGAATCTGCCTGCAATGTGGAAGATCTGGGTTTGATCCCTGGATTGGAAAAATTCCCCTGGAGGAGGCCATGGCTACCCACTCCAGTATTCTTGCCTGGAAAATCCCCATGGACAGAGAAGCCTGGTGGACTACAGCTCACAGGGTCACAAAGATTTGGACACGACTGAGTAACTAAGCATAGCATGAATAGATCACAGGAGACAGGCAAAGAAAGGACTTTGAGCCTGGCAAATATCAAAGTTTAACATGTGATAGTTATCATGATCACCATTATCATGGCATTTTATTTGGTCCAGGAAATGATGTCTTCATTCTGTGATTCCTCACAGCTTCCAGTGGAGTTGCCCCGGGCTCTCCACCCGATGAATCAATGGCAGTCTTTGTTTCCAGGAGGAGGATGAGTAAGACTTAGAACAAGACCTCACTTAAAGCACTAAATTAATTTTTGTAAATCTTTAATAGAAACAGCAAATGAGGAAGCAAGACACTCACTTTCAGGAATTGGGCTTTGTTAAGAGAGACAAAGATTTGTGTTTCCAAAGGCCTGGAAAGTGGAGAACTTGGTCCTTGAGTCCATGCTGTACATCAAATGACAAGGAAGAACGGATAATGATGCTCTTGGTCTGCCTCCACACTGGGAAGAGACATCTCCCTGGAGAAGGGAGAGCCAGGAATGGAGAAGATGAGCCAGTGCAAAGGCTGTTAGATACCAAGAAAATGACCTCTCTGGGACCCTCTCCTTGACCCCACACCTTTTCATCAGCATCTCCATCCCAGAAAGAGGGAGTGCTGAAATCCCCAGTGTGTGTAAGGCTCCAAAAGCACAGGGGGATACCCTGAGCTCCAGTCTGGAGCTGGAGATGCAGACAGCTCCCCTGATGATCCTGTGACCACCCAAGCCACAGGAGAGCAGCATCCTGGAGCCCCACCTCAGGAGGAAGGTGTGTACATACTCAGGCGTGTGTGTGTGTGTGTGTCTGTGTGTGTGTGTGAAGGGGGAGGGCCCAGAAACATTTATTTAATTCTTGGCTGGACTGTATTTCAAACCAGAAGTAAGTGAGCTTTGTTGAGCTGGCAGGATGGTTTTTCCCTACTGCCAGGCAGAAACAGGGGCTTGAGGATGACACTGACTTGCATAAAAATGAAGTCACCAAACTCAGTCTTGTGACTGTTTATGATTCTTCTCCTTTATTAACTGATTTCCCCAAAGGTGGTTTTTGCGCCTTCCCTTTGCTCTGTTCTGGAGCTCTAGTTACTAAGGAAACAGTATCACCAACTTGACAATGGTTTACTCTCTCCATGGGGTCTGTGCATCTGGTTTTCTCTGCCCTCATCTCCTCTCTGCATGTTACAGCCATGTCAAAGGAGGTGTTTAAGCCTCCACTAGGCTGCGGCTCAGTTCTTGCTTGGATTCTAACCTAAAACTGGTTTCTCGTGACCAGAAACACGGTGCTGCCCAGCTGCCCAGCATGTCAGTAAACTCCATCCCCCAGCATCGCTGTCCAAGCACGTCCTGAGCAGCATCTTATGGGAACTGAAGCCCACAGAGCCCTTCTAGTGGCTCTTTTCCGACAACCACACTTTCATTAATGTAGACGAGATTAAGGTATCAGAGATCTCTTGCTTCGGCTTCTTCTACTTCACTTCTCAAGCTGACATCTACTTTTTTAAGTTAAAAGACTTTTGGAGATGTGTATATGTGTGAAAAGAATATTTATTGAATAAAGAATTTTCAATTATATGGAAAAGTGAATATCAACCCAGAACTGTTTTATGGTGGCATTTTTAAAAAGGTGGGCTTACCTATGAAAGCCATGGAATTAAGATGAAAACATCAGTGTGAGAAGGGTTTTTGACTAGTTATCCATTTCAGCAGGTGCAGAAGCCCCTCCATCCACAAGGGACAGTGCTGTCAAGAGGAAGAGTGTCCACTGTGGAGAGGGAGCCCAGCAGAGCACGGGGCAGCAGAGGTCCAGCTGGGCATTTGTCCTAGTGGTGCTCCGGGCTGGATGCTTCCCTGGTTAGTCCTGCCGTCTGGTGCCCTGGAGCGTCCACGCAGAAGCGAGCAAGCCCAGGATTGCTGCCCTTCCTCTCTGCTTGCTCTTCGCTTCCACGGCAGGAAGCTCTTTTACTAGAGGGAGCACCGAGACAGCAGATTAAGGCCTTGCACAAGGAGGAAAAAGAAAAAGAGATTAGGGAATCCAGGAGAAAATCCCAGCCTGTCTCAAAGTCCTTGTTCATCCCAAGCATAAACGTCAGCTTTACCTTGTGCCAGGTAAATACAGAGGCCCAAAAATAGGAACCAAAATAATTACATGCTCAGCACTGAGTTATCTTAAGGGAGAATTTTGTTATTTATGACCTGATATTCCTATTGCTGCTGTGAACCTTCAGATTTAAATCTGTAGGAAACATCCATTGCTTGATTGCAAAAAGATACTTGGCCTCTCACATTCTTTCCCTCTGTAATCCCTAGTCAAATTCATACAGAGCAAACTAGTTATTAAAATGATTCTTCCCAAGTGGAGAGGATTACAGGAAAAGAAACTATCAGTATCTAATGTAGAAATACAGTGAGAAAAATTTCAAGATGAAGGTGAAACTCGGAGATAATACTGAGGCACTTCATCCAGCCTTCCTGACTATTGTTTCTCCATCCGAATCCATAAACAGAGCAGTGGGGGAGGGATGGGGATGCAGCATTCAACTCTGCTGTGATGGAAATCCTCCAAGTTCGGGCCGTCCAACGTGGTAGCCATTACTTCATGAGACTACTGAGCACTTAAAATATGACTTGCATGAATGAGGAACTGTCTTTTAGTTTTATTTTATTTAAATGAATTAAAATTTAAAATTAAATTGCCATACAAATCTCATGATTTTGAACTGCAGTGCCCCAGAGGATTTCCAGACCTTGGTTATAAAATGCTGCTCCTTCAGGAAGGGCAAAGAAAACGCCAAGGGGTTGGGAAGGAAAGGGGCCTCAACACAGGCATAGGCATAAGGGGGGCCACTACACTCGACCTTGGTGCTGACCCTGCTTGGAGCCTCAGAGGATTTCAGAAGCTGACTCTGGGAGAATGGAAATGGGCTAAGATACCCTTTATGATTCTCTTCCAGGCTCATGAGAATTCTACCCATTCATTGTGCGTAATTGAAGTTTCTCCGTTCCTCCAGACATTTTTTCTCATTTGGAGAAGTGCTGGTTGCTAGGAGACTGAATTGCCTTTTCAAGTAGAGTATTTTAGAGAGGAACGATTCACATGATTTTCTTCTTTAGTAAAATGAAAATTTGTAAAATGTTTGAATGCATAGTGAAAAAATCAAGCTTTTACATTTCTTTATGTATTTGTTTTAGCAGTCATAGAAACTTTCATTTACTTTTCCCACTGCCTCACACTGCAAGAAAGAAGACAAAAACTGATTGCTTTTTCTGTAGAATTTATTGAGAAAGAGTAACATTCCCAGGCTTCCTCCTAGGGATGGTGAGGTGATATCCATCTCACTTACTTCACAAGGGAGCTGTGAATGAGAATCAAAAATAATAACATTTATAATGGAAATTGTAAAACACCATCTACCAAAAATATATTAGTACTGCACTCAATTGTTCATGGTTTTATCCAACTACTTCTTACCATGATTTTCATAAATTTATAAAATTAATCCTTCTGAACACATCATTTAATAAGCAAAGAAACTGCAACTTTGAAAAATGAATAAATTTGCCCAGGTTTCTAACATCCAGACAAAGATGTCACTGTTCTACAGTGATTTCTTGAGGGGTATGAAAAAAACTCTTTTAAATGTTCAGGTGAACTTATGTAATCACCGTCAATAACATTTGAATCCTGCAAACATAGCTGTGTGAAATAAGATTTCCTATATAACTCACCCAATCTGATGTCTGACATATAATAGGTGTTCCATTTAAAAATAGCCGTAGTAATGATGACAATAACTTAGCTAGTAAAGATCTTTTCTTTCAAATTGCTTGGCCCTTGCTTTAAAAATCCAGTTGCAGTTATCTTTTTTTTTCACTAACAGGATTCTCTAATTTCACTAACAGAATTCTCTGAGTATTGTTTGAAGAAATTTGACAACATTAATTGATAGAATCTGTGGCGTTTCCATCCCTTTTTGTGTATCTGAGCTGCAGAAGAATTCATCAAACAAGGAATAGAGTATTTGTTTTACAAAGGAAGACTGTCTAATGTAGTTGAAAGAGCTACTTGATAATCCTGTTGGATGCCGTATTTTTCCAGGTTAACAGTGGCTTTGGAGGAGCTCAAACTCCTTAGAACGAAGTGTCAGCCTGAAAAGCATCCTAGAGGGCTTCTTCCTGGAAGGAACTGCTAAAAGCCAGCACTTTGACACAGTTACACTCCTAAAGATGACACTGGTTTACCAACAACATCCCGCAAACACAAGGAACAACTTGCCAGCTATCCCCAAGGTCTCTGGACCTGAGGTTCTCAACCTGGCTGCCCAAAGCTCAGAACTGCCCAGAGCTTTTGTAAACACCCAGGCCTCTCCCTTGGCCAATAAGTACTATCTCTGGGAGGTGAGGCAGGTCCAGGCAGTTTTAACACCACCACCCCCAGCCTGGGGTGAATCTAATGTGCAGCCGTGTTAAGAACAAGGGTATGAAGGTGTTCTGATTTCAGGTTTCCCTCACTTAAAACAAGCACTTCCAGGCCCACAGCCACCACTCTGGCCCCAGCATAAAGACCTCTGAGAGTAGAAGTCCTCTGTACCACCTAACAAGAGATCGCACCTACAGGATGCACAGACTCTCTGCCTGCTCCGGTCTTCTTCCTCTTATAAGCAAGCAGGACCCTGTAGGCCTTCCAAGAACAGACCCCCACCCATGTCTTTTGTCTGTAGAAAAACTTTAATCAAAGAATAAATTTAATCAGAGAAGGAGAAAATGCAGAAAGGAAAACAGTTGACAAAATAATACTTTTGTTATTAAACAAAATCAAGGGCCGTTAGCTCTTCCTCAAGGACTCTAGGTAATATTCTGAGCCTTTGTCCTTTGACGGAGAAGGCAATGGTGACCCACTCCAGTGCTCTTGCCTGGAAAATCCCATGGACAGAGGAGCCTGGTAGGCTGCAGTCCGTAGGGTCGCTGAGTCGGACACAACTGAGTGACTTCACTTTCCCTTTTCCCTTTCATGCACTGGAGAAGGAAATGGCAACCCACTCCAGTGTTCTTGCCTGGAGAATCCCAGGGACGGGGGAGCCTGGTGGGCTGCCGTCTATGGGGTCGCACAGAGTCGGACACGACTGAAGAGACTTAGCAGCAGCAGCAGATGTCCTTTGAGCTGCTTTGCAGATACTGAAATCCCCACCAGGTGGAAAAACTTAACTATATGCTGCCCACAAGCATGCAGACCCCAGACTGGTTGGAAACAGAAGGTTGACATGCTGACTTTACCTCACCACCAATGGATAAGAAGAATGTCCATGAGCTGATGATGCCACCCTGCTCCTTGAACACTGTGAAACCCCTCACTAACCCAGCCAGGGTGGGTCACCCAGTCTTGAAGGCTTTAGCCTGCTGTGTCTCCCTTTGCCTGACAAAGAAATCAAGCAATTCTTTCCTGCTTCACCCCAAACTCTGGCTCCATATGTCTGTTCAACACCGGTGAAAGAGAGGCTGAATTTCAGCAACACTTCCCTCTCTCCCTCCCTTTCCTCCCATCACCACACCCTTGATCTTGATCTTTCTTCTATCTGTTATTCACATCTCTCTCCTTTTCCCTGTCCCTCCACTAGCCCTCTCAGTTCTGCTCTGAGAAATCCCCCTCTTTGATATTCCTTCATTTTCTTCCTTTTCCCACTTTCTGTCAGTCTATCTTAAGAATCTTTCCTGTGTTCCGTTTCTATATGTTCGTGCCGTTTGTGCGCCAAGCTAAAAGCTTGGGTGGAGGTGGGTGGGGGGAGTCATTGGTCCAGACTTACATAGAAACACTGAAAAGAAATAGGTTCAAAAGGAATCAGTGTCACTGCTTTAAAGCCTTTGAAAGTAGCTACAAGTCCCATTTGGAATGTCTTTACCCTCTAATTAGACTTGCTTTTCCTTAAGCACCATTATTCCAAACAACACACTGTTTTATTTTTAAGCATAGCTTAAAGCTCTTCTCCAGAGAAGGCAATGGCACCCCACTCCAGTATTCTTGCCTGGAAAATCCCAAGGACAGAGGAGCCTGGTAGGCTGCAGTCCATAGGGTTGCTGAGGGTCGGACACAACTGAGCAACTTCAGTTTCACTTTTCACTTTCATACATTGGAGAAGGAAATGGCAACCCACTCCAGTGTTCTTGCCTGGAGAATCCCAGGGATGGGGGAGCCTGGTGGGCTGCTGTCTATGGGGTCACATAGAGTTGGACACGACTGAAGTGACTTAGCAGCAACAGCGGCAAAGCTCTTCTTTTTTAATTAAAGGCACTGGAACATTACTCTGCTATTGTTTCATGGCTTTCAGATTCAATTCTCCCATTCTGTAGCTGGATGCCTGTAATCCCCATGGCAGTAAAGAGGTGGGAGATGGAGAAATTTAAAATGTGAAGGAAAAACTTGTTTGAAGTCATCAGGAGAGTAAGCCATTATTATTAACTGTTAGTGCCCTTTTGACATCCCTTCCTCCCTGGAGTCTTTTGAGGATCTCCCATCTAGGCCATTTTGGGGAGATTGCTTATAAATTTATTTCACTTTCAGGAGACATAGGTTCAATCCCTGATCTGGGAGGATCCCACATGCAGGGGAGAACTAAGCCCGTGCACCACAACTATTGAGCCTGTGCTCTAGAGCCCAGGACCCCCAACTACTGAGTTCACGTGCTGGAACTATGGAAGCCTTCACACCCTAGAGCCTGTGCTCTGCAACGCGAGAACCACTGCAATGAGAAGCCCCTGCAGCACAACTGGGGAGTAGCTTGGCTTGCCTCAACTAGAGAAAAGCCCATCCAACAATGAAGAAACTACAAGCCAAAAATAAATAGACAAAAATTATTTTTAAAATAAAGTAAAAAATAAGAAATAAAATTCATGCTAAAAGGCGTTGGTCTCTGTGTCTGACCTCTCACTGAAACTGATTGACAGATTTCTGGGATTTTCACTCAGCAGTTGTTTGTGCCCATCTCTGCCTTTGTGCTCCTGAGTCCCTCTCACTGGAATTCTTCTCCAGTTCTTCTCCTGTTTTCCTCAAAAGACGCTGACATTCTGCCCTGGTTTATCCATCTCTGACACTCTCCCTTTAGTTATCTCACTGAACTCTGGAAGGAGTGGCTTAAAACTAACCTAAATAAGAATTTGATTCCTTGAGATTGTCGTGAATGCATGCAGAAATGAATTTAGTGCACCAGGACCTTTTTTTAATAAAAGAAAGGAAAAGAGATTAATTAAACAATTGTTAAGCTGGTCCAGGTTCCCTGAGTTTTTACTGACTGACCTAGGAACCTACATAAAAGAACGGCAATTTTTTTAATGCATTCTGAGTTCCTAATAACCAATTTTCAGCAAATACATGACACAAAATTGGCACATAACTAGTCAATATATAGCTACTGTTCTGGAAGTTATGAACTAGAGGCTGCCTCAGGTGAACAAACAAACAAGAAAAATTTGCCTTGAAAAGTCTTCTTAGCCTGTGGAATTCTTAAATCACACTGGCTAAAAATATTTGGAGAATAGACATTGAAGGAGTTGGCGGTGAAAGAAGCCAAAAAAGTAGGACCATAACAGGAAACTTGATGGGTTTCAATACCTTCCACCTCCAATCCATGAGCACTTTCTGCCAGGGTCACCCTGTGCCCACCCTTCCTCACTCTCACCATCAAACAATGTACCAAACAATGACAACCCAAATCCCTCCTGGAAGCCAATGATAGGGAAAAAAAAAAAAGAATTTAGTGTCCTAAAGATCAAAAGTTTAAGAAATAATAATATTTAAAACTAAGTTAAAATGGAAAAAAAATAAACAAAATGGACCAAAAAGCCAAAGTTATATTAAAACAGCTCAAAAAATAACTTGGAGAATAAAATTTAAAATAATGCAGATTATACTTAAATAAAAATTTCATAAAGAATATTTTGAGGAGATATTACAACTGATACCACAGAATTATAAAGGATCATACAAAAGAGACTCTATGAATAATTATATACCAACAAATTGAACAACCTAGAAGAAATAGATAAATTCCTAGAAACATACAACTCCCCAGTCATGATGATACAGAAAATCTGAACAGAGATACATTAAATCAGTAGTCAAAAACCTCCCAACAAGCAGAAGTCCCAGATCAGATAGCTTCCCTGGTGATTTCTACCAAACATTCAAAGAATAATTAATATCAATCCTCTCAAGGGAGTTTGTAATTTCCTCGGTTCTGTCTCATCACAACAAAAATTTGAAGCAATGGATGGACCAGTGTTACAGCCCTCAGACGGACCAGTGTTACAGCTCTGTGGTACAGCTCAGTTTTATTTAGAAAGTAAAGGAAAATACATCTTCAAGGCATGAAGGAATGCCAACCCAAAAGACTCAAAGAGAAGAGAGGCCCCAGCCCAATTTTGGCCCCTCTTTTTATGTTTTTTCTCCTCCCCCTGGGCCTGCCCTATGAAAATTGGGCTAGCCAGAAGTGCTGTTTGTTTTACCTGAGGTCCTCACTCCAGTCCTCGGACCTTCCTTTGTTCTATTTTTGCAGGCTTTTCCCTTCCTTGTCTTTTAGCCACCGCCATTCTGGGCTCCTTTTTCCTAACCACCTAACATTCCCTCCTCAAGAGATAGAAGGCCCAGTTCTTTGGGAATAGGGGTGTCAAGGTCTTTATGGCTACTTCCTGCTGAACTGGAACAGTGACAGGGCTTTGGCCTCCCCCCTTGCTAGAATCAAGCATCAGAGTCCTTATAGTGGTGTCCATCTAAGGGTGAGTGATATTTTCTGTGGTCAGCTGTAGTTTTATATGTCCTTGTTGAACTGACATTACATGTTGTAGTTTGTTGACCTGGGCAGAGACAAAATGGGTTAGACAATTGATAATACATGGGACAATCATAAGCAGCATCAATATGGTGATAACAAGGACTAGCAGGGGCATTAGCCAACTCAAAATTCCCTGTCTCACCAGAAGAATCACCCAAAGAGAGATTGTAGCCACCCAGAACACTCTCCAGTTCATTCTTTGAGATCCTGTAGGGTCTGAATGTCTTTCTTGAGGATTGTGAGACTTTCTTTAACTTAGCTAGAGGTATTTACCCAGAAACAATTTGTCTCACTCAAGATGGCTCAAGTCCCTTCTTGTTCAGGGATCAGGAGATCTATCTCCAGTCTGTTTTGGAGTACAACCCCTGTCAAACTGTGCTGGCTCTTTAGAGCTGTCTTGAGAAATCTTATCCCCAGAAACTTAATTTTGGGGATGTTCATCAAAATGGCACTCATTTGTAGTTCTGAATAGGTATCTGAGATCTCCCAGGGGCTCACAGGTGTATTGAGTGTCCTTGTCTGTTTTCTCCATGGCTTGATTCATGAGTAGTGAATCCAGGAGTCATGTCCTGATATCCTGACTGCTGTGGGGGTAGACCTTCCATGTGGGCTGGAGTTTAGCCTTTGGGGACACATCTTTCCAGACTTTAATTAGGACTTGAGTCCCTGGAGCATATAGTGGTGACTTTTTAGAATCTTTTGGGTCTAGGTTGACACCCTACAAGCATATATCCTGTTGGAATTGCCCAATGGCTATGGTATAAGACCAGAGGGTCTGAGCCTCTGGATCTAGGAAGAGGTCATTGACATAAACGAAAGGTCTCTCACATAGGATCTCACAAGGACTAAGACCAACCTGTTCCTTAGGGGCAATACGGGTGCAGAGGAGAGGTATTGGTAAAGCCTCCTTCCATCCCAGGGAGGTCTCCAGGTTATCTTTTATCACTGATTTTAAGATTTGGTTGGCTCTTTCTACCTTTCATGAAGACTGAGGCCTCCAGGCACAATGGAGATAATAAGTAATGCCCAATGCTTTAGAGACCCCTTGGGTGACCTTTAGGTGACAATATACAGCCTTGACGTACTCCTTTTCCTATTCGGAACAAGTCTGTTGTTCCATGTCCAGTTCTAACTGTTGCTTCCTGACCTGCATACAAATTTCTCAAGAGGCAGATCAGGTGGTCTGGTATTCCCATCTCTTGAAGAATTTTCCACAGTTTATTGTGATCCACACACTCAAAGGCTTTGGCATAGTCAATAAAGTAGAAATAGACGTTTTTCTGGAACTCTCTTGCTTTTTCCATGATCCAGCGGATGTTGGCAATTTGATCTCTGGTTCCTCTGCCTTTTCTAAAACCAGCTTGAACATCAGGAAGTTCACGGTTCCCGTATTGCTGAAGCCTGGCTTGGAGAATTTTGAGCATTACTTTACTAGCATGTGAGATGAGTGCAATTGTGCAGTAGTTTGAGCATTCTTTGGCATTGCTTCTTTGGGATTGGAATGAAAAATGACTCTTTTCCAATCCTGTGGCCACTGCTGAGTTTTCCAAATTTGCTGGCATATTCAGTGCAGCACTTTCACAGCATCATCTTTCAGGATTTGGAATATCTCAACTGGAATTCTATCACCTCCACTAGATTTGCTCATAGTGATGTTTTCTAAGGCCTGCTTGACTTCACATTCCAGGATGTCTGGCTCTAGGTCAGTGATCACACCATCGTGATTATCTGGGTCGTGAAGATCTTTTTTGTACAGTTCTTCTGTGTATTCTTGCCATCTCTTCTTAATATCTTCTGCTTCTGTTAGGTCCATACCATCTCTGTCCTTTATCGAGCCCATGTTTGCATGAAATGTTCCTTTGGTATCTCTGATTTTCTTGAAGAGATCTCTAGTCTTTCCCACTCTGTTGTTTTCCTCTGTTTCTTTGCATTGATTGCTGAGGAAGGCTTTCTTATCTCTTCTTGCTATTCCTTGGAATTCTGCATTCAGATGCTTATATCTTTCCTTTTCTCCTTTACTTTTTGCTTCTCTTCTTTTCACAGCTATTTGTAAGGCCTCCCCAGACAACCATTTTGCTTTTCTGCATTTCTTTTCCACAGGGATGGTCTTGATTCCTGTCTCCTGTACAATGTCACGAACCTCATTCCATAGTTCATCAGGCATTCTGTCTATCAGATCTAGTCCCTTAAATCTATTTCTCACTTCCACTGTATAATCATAAGGGATTTGGTTTAGGTCATACTTGAATGGTCTAGTGGTTTTCCCTACTTTCTTCAATTTAAGTCTGAATTTGGCAATAAGGAGTTCATGGTCTGAGCCACAGTCAGCTCCTGGTCTTGTATTTGCTGACTGTATAGAGCTTCTCCATCTTTGGCTGCAAAGAATATAATCAATCTGATTTCTGTGTTGACCATCTGGTGATGTCCATGTTAGGGTCATTAAGAGTATTTTAATAATAAGCAGGGTGGGGCAATGTTGCCTACAAAGTGGCAGGGTCCTGGTTGTAGGAGTTAGTAAGTGGCTTAAGAACAAATTGATAAGAGGCAACAGACCAGATGTTCCATAAAAGTGGAGTGGAGATTTGATCTGGGGGTATGTTTGTAACTTTTAGAAGGGTGGTAAGGGTTTGGGCCCAAATGGTCTGCAGGGCTAAGTCCCAAAGTGACATTATCCCTGGAAGCCAAATAGCCCTTGAAGGGATGCCAACAGATGGACTTCTAGCAGGCATTGTGTGCCTGTCACCCGCCTTAGTGGTTTCACCTAGAGATGCTGTTGTTGCACATGTTGTAGGAAACACGGAAGATGAAGGCCTGAGTATCTAGAGGGATTGGATATTACACAGTATTTCCCTCCCAAGGGTCAGCTATTTTCTGGTTGTCTTTCCAGAAGATTGTAGAGGCAACGTTGTTGTGGGCCTGGACGGGGCTCAGGAAAGCAGCATGAAACAGGAAGGAAGGGGCAGGGCACAACTTTTGAAAGAATGCCATAGCCCAAGGGCATAACATAAACCTATTAAAATCAAACGGGTCCAAGATGACAAGTCAAATTCAACTAAACCTTGATCCCCAAACTGCAAGCTAAATGACACACCCCGAGGTGACAGGACAGCTCCAAGGCACTGTCAAAAGACGGAGGAGTGGGTGGTTCCCCAGTGGTTGGGATGATCCTCCCGCTCATTAGCATATGAATTCACCCAGCTTGCAAAAACTAGCCACAGCATATTGCATGGCACTCTCCTCTGTGATGGCCCACACCCTGTGGAGTGTGCTTCTCTCTGAATCTGAACAAATCCACCTCTTATTGCTGTGTCTCTCACCGAATTTTTGCAATGAGACATCAGAGCCTGAGCTTCATTAGGTTCTGAAGCCAGGCACCATGGGTTTTGGCAGGGCTCAAGTCCTGGGAGAGGGGAGCTGAAGGATAGGAGGAAAAAGCAGTAGAAAAAACATGCTGAGGAATTCATTCATAACCTGCTGGAAAATCTGCTAAATACTTAACCTGTGCTCACA